>NC_086318.1:436606869-436906869 GCF_036172605.1 Pelobates fuscus
ATCTATCTATCTATCTATCCATGTCTGTCTTTCTGTCTGTCTATCTATCTATCTATCCATCCATGTCTGTCTGTCTGTCTTTCTGTCTATCTATCTATTTATCTATCCATGCCTGTCTGTCTGTCTTTCTGTCCATCTATCTATCTATCTATCTATCTATCTATGTCTGTCTGTCTGTATATTTATCATCTACCTATTTATAATATTGGGCAGACTAGATGGGCCGAATGGTTCTTATCTGCCGTCACATTCTATGTTTCTATGTGTATGTTTCTATAATTTATACAATTTGCTTTTTTACTCTGCCACCTTCAGACTGCACATTTTCTTTCAAATACAAATCCTAATACTTTATGCATAGATTTATATAGTTGTGCTCAAAGGTTTGCACACCCTTGGTGAATTGGTAATACATGTACCATTTTTAATATGAGTGAGAAAATATGAGTGAGCAGGCAAAACACATTTCTTTTATTTCTGATGGGATTAATATTTAACTGTAGGTTATAACAGAATGGCACAATCATAAAACAAAACATGGCAACAAATAAAAAAAATGAAATTATCCCTGTTCAAAAGTATGCATACCCTTAGTTCTTAATACTGTGTATTGTCCCCCTTAGCATCAATGACAGTGTGCAGTCTTTTGTAATAGTTGTCTATGAGGCCCCTAATTCTTGCAGGTGATATATCTGCCCATTCGTCTTGGCAAAATGCCTCCAGGTCATACATTCGTCTTGCATAAACCGCTTGTTTGGGATCTCCCCAGAGTGGATTGATGATATTAAGGTCAGGAGACTGTGATGGCCATTCAAGAACCTTTACATTTTTCTGCTGTAACCACTGGAGGGTCAACTTGGTCTTGTGCTTGTGGTCATTGTCATGTTGGAAAGTCCAAGAGCGTCCCATGCGCATCCATCGTGCAGAAGAATGCAAATTGTCTTCCAGTATTTTCTGATAACATGCTGCATTCATTTTGCCATCAATTTTCACAAGATTCTCAGTGCCTTTAGAGCTCACTCCCTCTCCCCCCCCCCCCCCCCCCCACAAAAAAACAAACCCATCAGCGAGTCACCACCAAGCTTCACTATAGGCTTGTTGAATCCTCTCCAAACATAGCGCTTATGGTTGTGACTTGCATAGCTCTGTTTTGGTCTCGTCACTCCAAATTACAATATGCCAGTAGCTGTGAGTCATGTCAAGGTGTTGTCGGGCATATTGTAACTGGGCTTTTTTTGTGGCATTGGCGCAGTAAAGCCTTCTTTCTGTCAACTCGACCATGCAGCTAATTTTTGTTCAAGTATTGTCGTATTGTGCTCCTTGAAACAACCACACTGTTTTTTTTCCAAAGGAGCCTGTATTTCTCCTGAGCTTTTTCTTCGTATCTGAAACAATGTTTCTGGCAGTTGTGGCTGAAATTTTTCTTTGTCTACCTGACCTTGGCTTTATATCAAGAGATCACCGAATTTTCTACTTCTTAATAAGTGATAGACCAGTATTGACTTACGCTATGTCAGAAAAGTGGTGTTAATTTCTGACATGACGCATGAAGAAGTCATCCTTGTATCACTTGTTATGCACCATACTGTTACTTGTTTGCATCGCATAAACAAACAAAAAAAAAATTAAAGATTGTCCTCTCCCCCCCCAAAGAAATGAACAATATTGAATGGCATTTTCAAGGCTTTGGATATCTTTTTACATAATTTTCCATCTTTATAAAGTTCCATTACCTTGTTAGGCAGGTTGTTTGACAGTTCTTTTCTGCTCCCCGTGGCTCAGTATCTAACCTGCTCAGTGCATCCATGTGAGAGTTAACACACTCATAGACTATTTATACACAGACACTAATTGCAATTTGAAAAGCCCCATTTGTGGGACATTTATTATAAATTGACATTTTAACCTGTGTGGGTCACCTTGTGTGTCTGTAACAAGGCCACACATTCAAGGGTATGTAAACGTTTGATCAGGACCATTTGGGTGATTTTAGTTATCGTTATGATTTAAAAAGTAGCCAAATTATGTGATAATAAATGGCTTCATATGATCACTATCCCTCAATAAAAGACATTGTTTTGCATGATCAGTCATATTTTCAAAATCAATACCAATATTTCATGACTTCTGCCAGTGTATGCAAACTTTGGAGCACAACTGTATATGTTATATTGTTATATATTATTGTTTATATTGTTATTAGAATAGTTTGCAGATCTGTACTAGTGAAATAATCATTACTTAAATGTACTTGTTGGAGGCATTTAGTTCCTTAATGATTTATCGACATTTACAACATTTTCATAACTTACCCCCTTAGCATTATTTAACTGCTTGACTTCTAATGTGATCTACTATCATAAACTTTATGAAGACTAATTAGACATAACATTCATTCATTTAACTCCTAATTAACTTGGGCAGTAATGTAAAAATGGCTAATTTTGTCATAACTGAAGGTTGTTTCAGCATACATCTCGATTTCAACCAGTGTGTGAAAAAAAAAAAAAACAATTAATGGCCACAAATGCATTATTTTCTTTCATTTCTCAATATAAATTCATACATTTTAATTTTTTTTAGCTACATTGTATTATTAGAATTAGCCAGTCAATGTTACGGTAATTCAATAAGCATTTATTATTTAAACAAAGTGATAATAATACTTTGTCATTGGATTTTTATGTTGATTCCCTCTAACAGACTAGTAACAGGTGCCAAGGTCACTTTATCCTTGAACCATGTCTTAGAGAGTTAACACTCTGAACTGGGTGATCAATAGTTTTATAGGAAAGCTGACTATCCTATAACTCTTGATTTCAATGGCAAACATCCAAGAAAATGACTCCTCTATAGGGATATGCTTTATGTTGCGAGCAGTGGTGTGTTTTGAGAATACTTCCAATGCAAGCAGACATTTCCAGTTTACTCACTTTAAAGATCTTGAATAAACAGTATTTAATACATTGCAGAATAAATAATGGTTCGGGCATTCTGGGATAACTGCTTTAGTGGGGCACTCCGAGATAGCAGCTTTATTGGGGTAAAAGTAGCAAAGTTTCGACCTTACCGCGTCTTTATCAAGCTTGCTGATTCCTGTCCTGCAACTGTCATCAAAACAAAACACTAAGCCCTCAATGAATACTATCCTAGCAACCTACTTTTCTATGCTACCCTTACCTTTTGTGTCACATTACCCCACTCCCTCTAGCATGTAAGCTCATTGAGCAGGGCCCCCAACCCCTCTGTTACTGTGTCACTATACCCCACTCCCTCTAGCATGTAAACTCACTGAGCAGGGGCCTCAATCCCTCTGTTACTGTGTCACTATAGCCGACTCCCTCTAGCATGTAAACTCACTGAGCAGGCCCTCAATCCCTCTGTTACTGTGTCACTATACCCCACTCCCTCTAACATGTAAACTCACTGAGCAGGCCCTCAATCCCTCTGTTACTGTGTCACTATACCTCACTCCCTCTAACATGTAAACTCACTGAGCAGGCCCTCAATCCCTCTGTTACTGTCACTATACCCCACTCCCTCTAGCATGTAAACACACTGACCAGGGCCTCAATCCCTCTGTTACTGTCACTATACCCCACTCCCTCTAACATGTAAACTCACTGAGCAGGGCCCTCAATCCCTCTGTTACTGTGTCACTATACCCCACTCCCTCTAACATGTAAACTCACTGAGCAGGGCCCTCAATCCCTCTGTTACTGTGTCACTATACCCCATTCCCTCTAACATGTAAACTCACTGATTAGGGCCCTCAATCCCTCTGTTACTGTCACTATACCCCACTCCCTCTAGCATGTAAGCTCTTTGAGCAGGGCCCTCAATCCCTCTGTTACTGTGTGTCCAACTTGTCTGGTTACAAATACGTTTCTGTTAGTGCACCCATTTGACAGCACTGTTGAATTTGTTGGCGCTTTATAAATAATAATAATTTTATAATTGTTAATATTTGTTTTGCAATTTAGTCTAATCTCATCTGTTTCCTAGGTAAAATAGACATTTTACAAAAAAAAAACATCCTTAGAATAGAGAGAATATACATTCAAGGAACTATTTAAATTGTAGAATTATGTCATCTTGTCACCAGAGATACATACGTTATCAGTTTACTATTAGTGATGTCGCGAACTGTCTGCCGAACCGTTCGCGAACATTTCGCCAGCGAACAATAGCGTGTTCGCGGCGAAACGAACATACGCAATTTCCGGTCCGCCCCCTATACGTCATCATTGAGTGAACTTTGGCCCGGAACCTCACAGTCAGCAGACACTTCCTGGGAGGGAGGGTCTGCTGCTGATTGGCTGATGACGTATAGGGGGCGGACCGGAAATTGCGTATGTTCGTTTCGCCGCGAACGCGCTATTGTTCGCCGGCGAAATGTTCGCGAACGGTTCGGTGGACAGTTCGCGACATCTCTATTTACTATATTATTAATAACAACATAGTGCGATCAATATGAAATATAATATAACATTATAGCCTAAAACATGTTCCGTGTGTTGCCCAACATCTTTTAGCTATCATATTAAATTCATTTTTCCTACATTGTGTCTCCCACATCACCTTTCACCTTTAGTTTATAAGTCCATGGACTGCCTTCCTTGGCTCATAACTTAGAAGTGCTTTGAATGTAAGACCTTGTATTTTGCTATCATTACTTATTTTTCTGAAAATATTCAGTTCCATTGTAGTTACTTTTAGCTAATTTGTAAGGGTTTCATTTTTTGCAACTTAACAGCTCCAAATAGCTTAAAGCAAACAATCAATGTGACTGGCATTCTAAATTTCATAATATAACTGTATTTATCAAATGATACTTTCTGTTTGCCTATAAAAGAACGAGGGGAATAGTATATATAGGACTTACATTGACCTGAAAGTAAGTCTGAAGTTTAATATCCGTATCTTATAAAACTGTTCCTCCCGCCCTACCACCTGTTCCCTCGGTCCTATTCCCTTGTATCTTATCCGCACTTTGTCTCCTTCTCTTGCTCTGCCTCTTACTAAAATGTTCAATCTCTCCCTCTGGCACATTTCCTCTACCCTTCAAACATGCAACCATAACCATGATTCTGAAAAAAAAACAACCTTGACCCTAATTCCCTATCCAACTTCCGCCCTATCTCGCTACTGCCGTTTGTCTCCAAGATCCTTTAGCGAGTTGTGTATGCGAGATTGACAGACTTCCTCGATTCCAACTCTCTGCTTGACCCGCTTCAGTCTGGATTCCATGCTCGTCACTCTGTTGAAACAGCTGTGACGGAAGTATACAATGATCTTATCACTGCTAAATCCCATGGCCACTACTCTATCCTAATTCTCCTCAACCTTTCTGCTGCTTTTGACACTGTTGATTATCAACAGCTTCTTCTCATCCTCCATAATCTCGGTCTACGAGATACCACTCTCTCTCCTGGTGCTCTACCTACCTCTTTAAGCGCTTATTCAGTGTTTCTTTCTCTGGCTCTGCCTCTTCTGCCTAATACCTCACTGTTGGTGTTCCCCAAGGGTCTGTCCTTGGTCCCCTATTGTTCTCAATCTACACTGCCTCCCTTAGTAAACTGATTAGCTCCTTCAGCTTCCAGTATCATGTCTATGCAGATGACACACAAATCTGCCTGTCCTCTCCTGATCTCTATCCACCCATCTTGACTCGTGTCTCTGACTGCCTTTCTGCTATTTCCAACTGGATGGCTGCTCATTTCCTTAAACTGAACTTGTCCAAAGCAGAACTTCTGGTTTTCCCTCCCTCAAGTGTTGCTACTCCCTTGTCTGTGTCCCTCCAAGTCAATGGCGCTACCATCCGCTCTACCTCTAAGGCTCGAGCGTAGGTGTTCTCTTTGACTCCGACCTCTCCTTTACCCCTCATGTCTAATCAATCACCAAATCCTTCTGCTTCCATCTCAAAAACATTGCCCTATCTGACCCTATTTAACGTCTGATACGGCAAAGGTGCTTGTCCATGCTGCTGTCCTCTCTCGGCTTGACTACTGTAATTCGCTTCTCAGTGGTCTTACGTGTTTCCAATTTGCCTCATTAGAGTCTTTAATAAATTCAGCAGCAAGGCTCATCTTCCTGTCTGTCCGTACCTCCCCCCCCCCCCCCTTTGTCAGTCCCGCCATTGACTTCCCATAAGATATATGGCTCAGTTTAATATACTGACACTTGCTTACAAATCTCTGCACAATTCTGCTCCCACCTACTTATCTTCACTAATGCACAAATATGTCCCGTCTAGGCCCCTATGCTCTACCTGAGACCTACGTCTAACCTCTGTTCGTACTCCTACCTCTAATGCTCACCTTAAAAACTTCTCTAGGGCTGCCCCTTAATCTATCTGTTAGACTCTCACCCAATCTCCACTCCTTCAAAAAATCTTTGAAAACTTACTTCTTTATGAAAGCATATCAATTAAACTGTGAACAGCTTTTCTTCCCCACACCCTGATTCCTCTCCTGAAACTGTCATCAAAACACTAAGCCAGGCTTCTCCAAACTCCGGCCCTCCAGATGTTGCTGAACTACAACTCCCATGATTCTCAGCCTATCTATTTCATTCATAGAATCATGGGAGTTGTTGTTCAGCAACATCTGGAGGGCCAGAGTTTGGGAAAGCCTGCACTAAGCCCTGAATGAATACTATCCTAGCAACCTACTTTTCTACCCTACCCTTACTTTTTTTTTTTTTTATATATTTTTGCAGTGCAAAAGTGTGCAGCATGTTAGAGGTTCCCCAACGGCAGTCCACAAGCTAATCAACATATATATATATAACATTTGGACACATGAGAAAATGTGCACAATTGTATAATTAATAACTTGACAGACTTTCATGTCCTAGCTATTGGCAAGTATGCATGTAGGTAAAGTGGTAAGCTAGCTAGACATGTAACACAACAGGAAACTTTACGAAATGTATAACATCTTAAACTAAATGACTGAGCGGATTAGCTGTAATGCCACTAGGCCCCAGGCTCCCCCTAAAGTGTTGTGTACATAGGCCTGTTTCCCTGCTATATAGACATTGATGTCAATGAATAGAATCAGGCGTTCATCCAATGCAGCATGTGGGTTTCCGCTGGTCGACACTCCATATGTTCAGGATGGCGTCTTGTATGCGGCGAGCCAAAGCCAGCTTCCAGCCCCAGGCCGGTATCGAGGCCTGCATCACAAAGCCACGGACTCAGGGGCTCACTGAGTCCAAGTCCACCCCAGTGTGGGGAATGCAGACGACCTTGGTGGGTATGGGCATGTCGGTGCGATGTAAGTGGGCTGTGAGAGCTTAATATGCAGGCTGAAGCAGGAGCTCTCCCCTCAACACGTCCGTCCACCATGCGGTTCAGGCCCCGCCCCACACCCTTACCTTTTGTGTCACTATACCCCGCTGCCTCTAGAATGTAAGTGACTTGAGAAGGGCCATCAATCCCTCTGTTCCTGTGCGTCAAACTAGTCTGGTTAAAAAATACTTGTCTGTTAGTCCACCCATTGTACAGCGCTACGGAACTTGTTGGCGCTTTATAAATAATAATAATAATAACAATGCTGGACATATACTTATTTTTAATTATATAATTTAGGGAAGAGAAGGCAATACATATTGATATTTTTTTCTAGATAGTTAAATACAGATAAAAAAATATATTGTTTTCAGTTCAGTTCAGACTTACACTTGCACTATAGGGTTCATAATCATATTAATTTGTGATAAGATGTGCTTCTACCCAAAATTAGCTAGATAGGTTCCCACTTGGAGCAAGTCTAATGATGGGCATGCATTAAAAATAGTAAACTTTTCTGTATTCACTAGAAAATAATTCACATCATAATTATGTGTAATCTTTTATTTTCAATAATCAAAAACGATGACAGATTTGTTTTTCATATTAAAAGAGAACTGTCACTTCTCCGAGTTTTTAACATTTATTTACTTATCCCTATATTTAACAAATTTGTGTCTGAGACATAAAATGACGTGTGGACATGCACATCACTGTAATTACTTTTATTGTAGAATTGAGCTCCTCCATCTTGACTCTCTGTCAGTCATTGTTGAATGTTCTGCCTTTTACTACCAGTAAACATAGCATAGAAAGAACAAGAGACACACAAACAATGTCTTGTTACTGAGCAATAATTATTACTGTGTCCCCATACTCTTTCATTTTAATTCTGTCTTACCCACCTATTTCTTCTTTCCAGGACGTTGTCTGCCTTCTATCCTCATTGCTTCCTCCTACTTCAATCTTCAGTACTTCTCCATGTTGACCTCTCTGCTGAAATCCTTACTCTGTCTACCTATGCCACCACTCCTCATCTTTAGATGTTCTTATTTCTTCCCCCTTCTATTCCCCACACAGACTTCTTAAATGACCTAGTCTGATTGAATCTGCTGGCACTGTATAAAATAAATTATAATAATAGTGATATATAAGGCACAAATGCGTGATTCCAACATTCAGGAACGGTAACAACCAAGATCAGCCATGTGTTTTCAATGAAATGCCCATTTCTAATACATTTTTGCCCGTGATAAATATACCCCACAGATCTCAATAAGAGTTAAAAGAAGAAATTGTTCCAAGTGTGATTTTATCTCAACTGAATTTTGCAAATGTGGATAGTAGTTGATTCATTGACATTTGTGTTGATTTCTGCCATAAAACATGTAGGATGTTGTCTTAGAATGTCACACTGTTTCAATTGAGATGTTTTTTTCATTCAATATTTTAAACGATATAACAAGTTTCAGACCTCAGTATTTTAAAGACGTGAACTAACTTCTGTCAGCTTTTCGAAGCATAAAATGATACAATTCTCCTCAATCAAACATTTTCTTACTAACATATACCTCAATTTAATATTGATTGATAAGCTTTCCAAATGGTTTTATATTTTTGAATAAACTTTTAAAATTATTATTTTTTTAAAATATTTAAATAGCAAAAAATAAATCTTATATAATATTATCATAGTTATATAGCTGAAAAGAGACTTGCGTCCATCAAGTTCAGCCTTCCTCACATATGTTTTTGCTGTTGATCCAAAAGAAGGCAAAAAACCCAGTTTGAAGCACTTCCAATTTTTCAACAAACTAGGAAAAAATTCCTTCTTGACCCCAAAATGACAGTCAGATATTTCCTTGCATCAAGCAGCTATTACCCCACTAATTAGAAATTATATCACTGTATGTTATGTTTGTATTTATCCAATTGCTGTTTAAATATCTGCATGGACTCTGATAAAACCACCTCTTCAGGCAGAGAATTCCACATCCTTATTGTTCTTACTGTAAAAAAAAAAAAAAAAAAACTGTTCTTTGCCTTAGATTACATGTCCTTTCTATGTATCTGTATATCAATGTATCACAAATATCAGAATATTACAAAATTAAAATGACTTTATGAAAAGAGGGTATTACAGCCCAAAATAGTTAGGCTTTTGTTTAATGTAAATATATAAGAATGCCTTTGGATCTAGCAATGATTCCCAGCAGATCTTTCCCAGTAGAGTGCCAGACCATGTATATGGGTGATAGGCTTATGAATTAAGTCACAAAACAGCTCAATGACTTTTTAGGGGATTTTATGTTACCAAGCTAAATCCCCTATATTAATCTCTAACTAACCAAAATTAGATTATATATATATTTTGCTAAACACAGTTTTTTTTCTTTTTCACACCTTTTTGGTTTGTCCTCCTGATTTGGTTCCCGAATTGACATTTGGCCAATCTGAGCCAAGATTTAGCCAAATTTCAGGTCCCCCCCCCCCACTCTTGTTTTCTAGTTTGAGATTTGTTGATTATGATACGTTGCCGTCTTGCTCTGTAGCTGCAAGTTACCTTTAAATTTATGGGGACAAAGAATGGAATAA
The DNA here is from genome assembly GCF_036172605.1 of Pelobates fuscus. NCBI lineage: Eukaryota > Metazoa > Chordata > Amphibia > Anura > Pelobatidae > Pelobates > Pelobates fuscus. Next base: position 436,616,759 of record NC_086318.1, read on the forward strand.
AGTGATTATTTAGAAAGAAAAATATCACACAAGTTGCCTGAAAAAGGTGTTCTAAAAAAAATGCTTGTGGTTTCAAGATCTCTCATGTGGTGGGTTCTTAGATTTCAATTTCGAACCTCTTTAAAAGAGTGAATGAAGCTGATATACTTCTTGCCTTAGTTTTATTTATAGAATCCCCATGTATCTAAATCGGCACCTAAACCAACAATCAGTTTTCATTTGAAGTGTACAAGGGGATCAGTTGAAAGTAAAACCCAAGGGGAAAGTAAAACCCAATTATAACCTAAGGTTGAACTTTGGCAAACTTTGAACATTTTAAATTGTTGCTTCGAAATAGAATAGTTTTGTACATTTTCATGATAAATTGTATTAGTTATTTTTTCCGCTAACTTTCTTATTTTTTGATTATTTTCACCTGCAATATGAAGTATGTTATAAAACCATTTTAATCATCTCTGCTTAGCCTAGAATTGTATTAAAATTGCTTATAGAGCTCGTGCTGTGCCAGGGCTATATTGACCTGTCAAGTAAGAGGAAAATTAGAGGATTTCAAAAGAAAAGGAAAAGGCCACAGTGAAGGGTCGGCTTAAATCCTTGGTAGAGGTCATATCATACCTCCTTGTCATAATGACAGACCAGCTCTTGATGTGAATGAGAGTAAAATTGCTGGCCTCTGATAGGAGAGGAGGATTGTTGCAAAGTTTAATGTTCAGCAAAATGTCCTCTAACAGAGGACATTATTTTCATAAAATATTTTAACTCTAAAACAGCTAGATAGATAGATAGATAGAGATAGATAGAGAGATAGATAGATAGAGATATAGTTAGATAGAGAGATAGAGAGATGGATAGATAGATAGACAGAGAGATAGACAGACAGAGACAGACAGACAGACAGAGACAGACAGACAGACAGACAGACAGACAGATAGATAGATAGATAGATAGATAGATAGACAGACAGACAGACAGACAGACAGACAGACAGACAGACAGACAGATAGATAGATAGAACATTCAGATGGGATTGTCAGGGTACCTGAGGTCTCTACCTCCGAGAGAGGTAGAGACTTAGTCGTTCATCCATCCGGACGGCCTGATTTCCCTCTTTCTCGCGGTCCATCCGGTCATGCAAAGCCGGCCGCGAGGGAGTGACTCCCTTTTATAGCATGACGTCCGGAAGTCGACGCCAGGACGTCAACCCGGAACGACCTGTCACTCAATTGGTTCAGGACCAATCAGGACTCGTCGGAGGTGTGTCTACTTATCTGAACAGGGCATTTAACAGTGCTTCTTTCATTAGCTCATTGCCCTGTCGTGGTTCTAGCTTGTTCTAGTCACTCAGTGCTCGTGTTTTCTAGTTGTCCCTTTTGGTTTTGACCCGGCTTGTTTGCTCTTCTCTGCTTATCTCTGTTACCCTTGATTCAGCTTGTCTACCGCTTACCTGTCTTCTGTTACCCTCGACCTCGGCTTGTCTTTGACCATTCTCTACTGTACTATTTACGTTAGTCCGGCCATTCTAAGGTCCGGTATACGTATCTGGCTACTGTTTGTACTCTGCGTGTTGGATCCCTGTCCCGATCCTGACATTACGACAGGGCCAATGGATCCTGCAAGTACAAACAGTCAGCTTGGTTCTCCTGATCCTAGGTTTGAAGCCATGGATCACAGAATGGATCAGATGGCGCTAGCGCTACAGGCGTTATTATCTCGTGCCAATAATCCACCAGAGGTGTTACGTACTACTCCTATCTCTCCAGTAGGTTCAGGCCTAGAGGTAGCCACTGTAGGTGCTTCTTCTCGCATTACCCCACCAGTACGTTATGGTGGTGCTCCTGAGAAGTGTCGTGGGTTTTGAATTGCAACCTCGCTCCTATCCTACGGATAGGGCAAAGGTGGGATTTATTATCACCTTACTCATTGAGAAGGCTCTGAGATGGGCCAATCCACTATGGGAGAACGATAACCCGTTAGTATATAACTATAACGCATTTGTAGCTGCTTTTAGAAGAACTTTTGACCCTCCAGGTAGAAAGGTTAATGCAGCCAGATTACTGTTACGCCTGAGACAGGAGAACCGAACACTTGTGGATTATGCACTAGAGTTCAGGTCTCTGGCGTCAGAGGTCAAGTGGAATGAGCAGGCGTATATGGACATATTTATGAATGGGCTATCAGATTTAATCCTTGACGAGGTTGCTACTAGAGAACTTCCTGAGAATTTAGAGGATTTAATTTCGTTCATTTCTCGTATAGATGAACGTTTAAGAGAGAGACAGAACACTCGAGAGAGGAACCAGAGACCTTCCTTTAGGTTAGTTCCCGCATTTCTAAGTCCTGACTCCACAGTCTCATTGCTCCCTGAACCTATGCAGATAGGCTATACCCGCCTCTCTGAGGAGGAGAGACAGTACAGGAGAAGGGAGGGGTTATGTATGTACTGTGGAGCCAGAGGTCATTTACTCTCGAACTGTCCTAACCGCCCGGGAAACGCTCGCACCTAAGTTTCTCTAGAGGACAGGCCTTGGGTGTTTCTATTTTGTCCTCCACTTCTAATTATAAAGATCACAGGCTTCTGCTACCAGTTTCCTTAACCTGGGAGAAGGAAGTAGTAAGGGCTATGGCATTGATAGATTCCGGAGCTGCTGAGAATTTTATCGACCAAGCCTTTGCCACTAGACACAATATCCCATCCCAGTTAAGGGAGACACCCTTGGCCGTTGAGGCCATAGATGGTAGACCATTACTGGACCCCGTTATCTTTCGTGAGACCATACCCATTAACTTAAATGTTGGTATCCTACACGTGGAGAATTTATCTCTTATGCTCATTTCGTCCCCTTCTGTTCCCATAGTTCTGGGGTATCCATGGTTGAAGAGACATAACCCTATTATCGATTGGGAGTTAGGGGAGATACTCTCGTGGGGTCAGAGCTGCCAGGAGAGGTGTTTACGCAAGGTTTCTCCATTGGCTAATATTAATACACCAGGTAGTTCTACTCAGTCCACAGAGAAACAGATACCGTCCCTGTACCAAGACTTAAAGGCAGTATTCGACAAGAAGAATGCCGATTCATTACCTCCACACAGGTCATTTGATTGTAAAATTAAGCTTCTACCTGGTACTATGCCCCCGAGGGGTAATGTATATCCTTTATCTGTTCAGGAGAACTCTGTTCTAGAGGAATATATTCGTGAGAATTTAGAGAAAGGATTCATTAGGAGGTCTTCTTCTCCTGCCGGGGCTGGGTTTTTTTTCGTTAAAAAGAAGGATGGCACGCTGAGGCCTTGTATTGATTACCGAGGTTTGAATAAAATAACTATCAGAAATGCCTATCCTATCCCATTGATTACCGAGTTGTTTGATCGTCTTAAGGGCTCCAAAATCTTCACCAAGTTAGATCTCAGAGGGGCATATAATTTGGTGAGAATCCAGCATGGACACGAGTGGATGACGGCGTTCAATACTCGGTATGGCCATTATGAATACACAGTTATGCCATTTGGACTTTGCAATGCTCCTGCAGTATTTCAGGATTTGATTAATGAGGTACTTAGGGAGTTTCAACATGATTGTGTTATTGTCTACCTGGAAGACATACTGATACACTCTAGGGAGATTGAGACTCACCATAGACAAGTCAGAAAGGTACTACACAAACTTCTGCAACATGGTCTATACTGTAAATTGAGAAATGCAGCTTTGACCAGTCGCAGATAGACTTTCTTGGTTACGTGATTTCTGGGGAAGGCTTTAAAATGGACCCTGACAAACTCCAATCTATTTTAGATTGGCCGTTGCCTAAAGGACTCAAGGCTATTCAGAGGTTTATTGGTTTTTCCAACTATTATAGGCGCTTCATTAAGGGATACTCTTCTATCATCTCGCCTATTACCAATATGACCAAACAAGGGGCTGATACTAAGACTTGGTCTACTGAGGCTCTTGTTGCTTTCAAGACTCTCAAAGAACTTTTTGCTTCTGCTCCCATTCTAGTCCACCCTGATACGACTCTGCCGTTCTTACTCGAGGTCGATGCCTCTGAGACGGGAGTTGGTGCTGTTCTGTCTCAAAGGTTAGGGGTGGACAAACCATTACACCCTTGTGGTTTCTTCTCTAAGAAATTATCTGGGCCTGAAAGCAGATATGACATCGGCGATAGGGAACTGTTAGCGGTCATTAAGGCTTTAAAGGAGTGGAGACATTTACTAGAAGGGACATTACACCCTGTTACTATTTTAACGGATCATAAGAACTTGTCTTATATTGGGGAGGCTAAGCGCCTGTCCGCCAGGCAAGCTTGTTGGTCCTTGTTCCTCACTCACTTTAATTATGTACTTACTTATAGACCTGGTTCTAAGAACTCTAAAGCCGATGCTTTGTCTCGTCAATATGAACCGTTCACTATAACTGAGCCAGTCCTTTCCTCGATAGTTCCTAAGGGTAACATCATCGCTAACACGAATCTCAGGATTCACTCTCCGTTGCTTACTGAGATCATGAAATTACAGCATCTTGCGCCCAAACAGACTCCTGGGGATCGACACTTCGTTCCCGCCACTCTCCAACTAGAAGTGTTACGCTGTTTCCATAACAGCAAGGTGGTTGGGCATCCTGGTATTCGCAAGACGTATGCTTTGATCTCTAAAGATTTCTGGTGGCCTGATTTACGTAAAGATATTAAAGAATTCATCGGGGCGTGTGAAGTTTGTACCAAGAATAAGCAACCTCATTCGCTCCCATGCGGATTTCTGCACCCTTTAGAGGTTCCTGAAAAGCCATGGTCCTGTTTGGCTATGGACTTCATTGTTGATTTGCCTATCTCTAAAAAGCAGACTGTTATCCTCACTGTGGTGGACAGATTTACTAAGATGGCTCACTTCATTCCCTTACCTAAACTCCCATCTTCGCCCGAATTAGCTGAGATATTCGCTAGGGAGATCTTCCGTTTACATGGGATACCTTCCCAAATTGTATCTGACAGAGGTTCCCAATTTGTTTCCCGTTTTTGGAAATCCTTCTGCTCTCAACTAGGCATCAAATTGAATTTTTCTTCTGCCTACCATCCTCAGTCCAATGGAGCTGCTGAACGCACCAACCAAAAGATTGAACAATATCTACGTTGATTCGTTTCTGAACACCAGGACGATTGGGTCGGTTTGATTCCTTGGGCGGAGTTTGCACACAACAATCTCGTTTGTGATTCTACGCATTCTAGCCCCTTCTTCATGAATTATGGCTTTCATCCTTCCATTCTTCCTTCGGAGTCTTCTTCCCAAGGGGTACCGTCGGTTGATGTCCATGTTGCCAATTTAAGGAAGTTGTGGGACCAGACTCGACAAATTCTTCTGCACAATTCTATGCTGGTGAAAAAACACGCTGACAAACGTAGAAGGGCAGCACCGGTGTTTGTTCCAGGCGATAGAGTATGGTTAAGTACTAGAAACATTCGGTTAAAAGTGCCTTCCATGAAGTTCGCTCCTCGGTATATTGGACCTTACAGGGTGTTGGCTCAAATTAACCCAGTTGCGTATCGTCTAGCTTTGCCTACTACCTTACGCATTCCTAACTCGTTCCATGTTTCGTTGCTGAAACCACTAGTTTGTAACAGATTCTCCTCCACGATCGCCCCTCCTCGCTCTGTTCAGGTGGAGGGTCAGGAGGAGTATGAGGTCAATTCCATCGTCGATTCTCGAATCTCCCGGGGGAGAGTACAATATCTGGTCGATTGGAAAGGATATGGTCCTGAGGAGAGAAGTTGGGTACCTCAGGAGGATGTTCATGCTCCCCGTCTCCGCAGGGCATTTCACTCTCGCTTCCCTTCTCGTCCTGGTTCCTTCCGCCCGGTGGGCGTATCTGAGAGGGGGGGTACTGTCAGGGTACCTGAGGTCTCTACCTTCGAGAGAGGTAGAGACTTAGTCGTTCATCCATCCGGACGGCCTGATTTCCCTCTTTCTCGCGGTCCATCCGGTCATGCAAAGCCGGCCGCGAGGGAGTGACTCCCTTTTATAGCATGACGTCCGGAAGTCGACGCCAGGATGTCAACCCGGAACGACCTGTCACTCAATTGGTTCAGGACCAATCAGGACTCGTCGGAGGTGTGTCTACTTATCTGAACAGGGCATTTAACAGTGCTTCTTTCATTAGCTCATTGCCCTGTCGTGGTTCTAGCTTGTTCTAGTCACTCAGTGCTCGTGTTTTCTAGTTGTCCCTTTTGGTTTTGACCCGGCTTGTTTGCTCTTCTCTGCTTATCTCTGTTACCCTTGATTCGGCTTGTCTACCGCTTACCTGTCTTCTGTTACCCTCGACCTCGGCTTGTCTTTGACCATTCTCTACTGTACTATTTACGTTAGTCCGGCCATTCTAAGGTCCGGTATACGTATCTGGCTACTGTTTGTACTCTGCGTGTTGGATCCCTGTCCCGATCCTGACAGGGATATTCATTGGTAAGCAACAGATATTATTTTACATGAGAAATGTAAACATATTGGAACCACTTTACACATAACATTGAATACATCTTTCTCTTCCAAGAGTCATGTAAACTATTTTCTAACTTAATTAGTTATGTATCATGCCACAATTTACCTAAAACAATTTAAATGAAACATCTGTACAATATGGGATGCATTTTACCTTGAAACCCACACACACCTTTTACTTTCCCTTTTTCTCTCTTTGCCACTAACATTTTAACTCTCTTTAAGCTCTCGATGCCAACCATGCAGGCTACTACTCAAATGCAAATGAATATTGCCTTCTTTTGGATCAATAGCAAAAAACAGATGTGAGGGAGGCTGAACTTGATGGACTCATGTCTCTTTTCAGCCTATGTAACTTTGTAACTATGTAACTACACTGAACAAAATTATAAATCACTGATCTAGAGCAACTAAATAAATATATTCCTATATCAGTCCCGATTAAAATACACTGAACAAAATTATAAACGCAACACTTTTGTTTTTGCCCCAATTTTTCATGAGCTGAACGCAAAGATCTAAGACTTTTTCTATGTACACAAAAGGCCTATTTCTTTCATATATATTGTTCACAAATCTGTCTAAATATGTGTTAGTGAGCACTTCTCCTTTGCCGAGATAATCCATTCACCTCACAGGTGTGGCATATCAAGATGCCGAGTAGACAGCATGATTATTGCACAGGTGTGCCTTAGGCTGGCCACAATAAAAGGCCACTCTAAAATGTGCAGTTTTACTGTATTGGGGAATCCGAGGGGCCCAAAAAAAGTCAGTATCTGGTGTGACCACCATTTGCCTCACGAGTGCAACACATCTCCTTCACATAGAGTTGATCAGGTTGTTGATTGTGGCCTGTGGAATGTTGGTCCACTCCTCTTCAATGGCTGTGCGAAGTTGCTGGACATTGGCAGAACCTGGAACACGCTGTCATATATGCTGATCCAGAGCATCCCAAACATGCTCAATGGGTGACATATCCAGTGAGTATGCTGGCTATGCAAGAACTGGGATGTTTTCAGCTTCCAGGAATTGTGTACAGATCCTTGCAACATGGGGCCATGCATTATCATGCTGCAACATGAGGTGATGGTCGTGAATGAATGGCACAACAATGGGCCTCAGGATCTCGTCACGGTATCTGGTGGCTGGTCTCAGAAAATCTTGGAGGTGAAGATGCTGGATGTGGAGGTCCTGGGTTGGTGTGGTTACACGTGGTCTGCAGTTGTGAGGCCGGTTGGATGTACTGCCAAATTCTCTGAAACGCCTTTGGAGATGGCCTATGGACTGTGGTATCATGCTGTGTGATAAAACTGCACATTTTAGAGTGGCCTTTTATTGTTGTCAGTCTTAGGCACACCTGTGCAATAATCATGCTGTCTAATCAGCATCTTGATATGCCACACCTGTGAGGTGGATGGATTATCTCGGCAAAGGAGAAGTGCTCACTAACACAGATTTAGACAGATTTGTGAACAATATTTGAGAGAAATAGGCCTTTTGTGTACATGGAAAAAGTCTTAGATCTTTGAGTTCAGCTCATGAAAAATGGGGGCGAAAACAATAGTGTTGCGTTTATAATTTTGTTCAGTGTATGTAACTATGTAATAAATGCATAATGAACCCTCAACCATCTTTGAAATAGGATCTCTCATCTTTTATTGTTTAGTTCAATTTGACTCAGTACCTTTTTTGCTTTGGGATACTGGGATACAAATTCATATGTCAGTGTCTTCAGTTCGATACTGAAGTTGATAAAAATAAAACCGTGCAAGAAAAATGTGTAAGAAGGAGTTACACACTAAATAAATCCTCATAGCTAACTATCATTTATTCTCTTCAACATCCTTAGAAGTACAGCTACTCTTACTAAAGCACGTATTTGTTCACCTAATGACACCATTAGTTCAGAGCCTATATTTTATTTTACTGAATGTTTCATGCCTAAATTTGGGCATGTTGAATTCACTTTGCTGAATTATGTTTTACACGAATGCTTGCTATGTTCTGAACTGTTTCATATCTATATATTTATTTTCTCAGCATAAAAAAAAAGAAGAAAAATATAGACTCAAAAAGTGCTTCTTAACCCTTCATTCATTCATAACACTAACATTACCCTAAGTAGAAGGTAAGACAGGTATAGACAATTAGTTGCATTACTAGACCTTGAAATGGCAAATAACAGAACAGCAAAAGATTTATCGAGTTCATGGAATGGAATAACAGAAAAATCTTAATATACTTACCAGAATTTTAATTTCCTGGCCATTTCCCACAGCAGCACTAGTAATGGGTTACATTTCAATCAGCAAGTAGGACAGGAAGTACATAGAATCTAATCTGAATACATACCATTCCCAGATTCAGAGGTCAGTCAAGTTAAAAATTCCAAACAGAAGGGGGAGGGGGCACTGATGCTGTTGTGGGAAATGGCCATGAAATGAAAATCCTGGCAAGTATAGTAAGAATGTTCATTTTTCCCGGCCAACCACAGCAGCATCACAAATGGTGATCGCCAAAGCCAAAAAAGGGAGGGAGACCAAAGTAGTTTGCCAAAATAAAAATGTATTCATGAGCAAGAAACTGTTGAAAGAACACTAGTGACAAACAACACATCTGGAGATTTATTCATGTCTACAAGACAATGCTTAGCGAACATGGAACTAGATGAGCAGGTAGCTACCCTACACATAGCCTCTGTGGGTGCATTTGCCCATGTCGCCTAAGAAGTCACTAAGGACCTGGTAGACTGAGAATAAATACACACATCCAGACCAACAGACAGCCAATGATAACCTACCTTTGAATCATAGAAACTGATGTAGCGTCCCCTTGTTTTGATCAATCTGGCAGGATAAAAAGCCTGTCTGACTTCTGTAATGGTTCAGTGATTCGCATGTGAAAACATCCAAAATTGAAATTCGGCTCCAAATCGTTCAGAAAAGCAAATTTAACAATTTTAAGGCTGAATGAAGCCTATGCCATCTGGGGGAAACCTAGAGGTTTAGCAATAATGCCTTGTAACGGCAACCCAGGTTGTAGAGGGGTATCAGCCGTTGGAGACGTCCTTCTTCCCGGCAAGATGCTGTGCTGTAGTGGAGTTGCGCTATCCCATCCGCTGGATCCAAGTAGAGAGTAAGGCAGAGTGATTATGCTGAGCAGGCTCCCTTTCAATAACGAGACGAGGCTACGTTCTGAAGGGTGAAGTAGAACTGATTTAATGACCACAAAGCAGCTGCTTTTATGCAGGTTCTTACAGGAATGTTAACACCCACTGGACCTTGTGGGGCACTGATAATGGGAATACAGCAACCAATCAGTTACAATTGTACAGTAAAAGCACACCCATTAATTACAGTACATTCCTCCCCTCTGCTTAGGAGATAATTGAGTTAATCGTTACGAATATCAGCTCAATGGTCTCCAAGCTAAAAAATATACTTTCATGCATTTTTCATAACTTTAAAACTATACATAGGATATTTATAAAAGTTACCACTTGTTATGCACCATACTGTTACTTGTTTGCTTTGCATAAACAACAAAAACAAAAATAAAGATTGTCCAAAAAAAAAAGAACAGTATTGAATGGCATTTTCAAGGCTTTGGATATCGTTTTATATCCTTTTCCATCTTTATAAAGTTCCATTACCTTGTTAGGCACGTTATTTGACAGTTCTTTTCTGCTTCCCATGGCTCAGTATCTAACCTGCTCAGTGCATCCATGTGAGAGCTAACAAACCCATTGACTATTTCTACACAATTCTTTTCTATCAATATTCTGGGCCTCTTTTAATGCTCTAGTTAAGATCTTCCAACCATACTTTTTTTCTTCAAAATTATCTAAAACCTTATGTGCCTGTTCTAAAAAAATATTTTTCTTTCATGCAGTTTCTTTTAATTCCAAGCAATTCCCCTTTCAAGACATCACTTAAGCAGTGGCCATATTGTCAAATGTAAAAATATAAGAACAATTAATAGTCACCTTCTTGAAAAAGGAACTAGTGTGATTGGACCAGTCTCTAACAAAAATATTAAGGTCCAAAAATGTACACAGGTGTCACTGTGGTCCGGGGCTCTGGATTTAGAGTGCAGGAGGAGCAAATTAAAATTAATTGGAAATTTAGTCAGGTTTCAGCATTTAAATTGTTTGGAGCTGTGAACTAACAACTTGCTTGTAAGGCTTTTTAATATTTAATATAATCTATGAAAATATAAGGCTATTGGAGCCTCCTTGGGTACCCCCTATTTATTGTTAACTGATACAGATCAACCCATGAAACCCATGATACATCCGTCAGAGAATTTAAACTGATATACCCAAAGCTGGTTTGAAGTAGCTCTGGGATTCGTGAGTTTAATTTCTTTGGGGAATTCTTAAAGGGGAATTAAATTATCCAGACATTTTGCACTATAAATGGTTATCTGTTTTTCACAGATTTTAACCAAACTGGCTTGAAAATGTTCATACTGGGTATACAAACATTCAAATATGCACTAGGTTTTTTTGTTTGTTTTTTAATAGTGGAAAACTATTATATGGTAATTATTTGAATATAAAATTAATTGTTATAATTATATATGCTTACTAAGAATAAGACAAATTTATTTTTTTTATCAAACCATATTTCAGTTAAGAATGCTAAAGTATGCATTTGTTTGTATGTTGTTTGCTTAATAATAAAATGTATTATTTTCCAATGATATAAATATTTTAGAATATTTAGAAACTGAGAAAAAAATCAATTGGCTAATGTTACTTGACTTTCAGGATAGGGAATTTGGAAATTGTGAGGAATTAATATTTGATCACTTGGAACCATTTGTAACCACAAATGTATCAAATGGGAATTTAGGAAGGATTCTCCCTTCTAGATAAACATGTTTATTTTTTACCAAAGACATAACCTTTAAAGGCTGACATAAATATAACATTTTAAGAATAAATAATCAAAGAAAGGGTTTAGGATATCTACAAATAACACATTTTAGGGGCAACTTTGCCGAAGATTGAGGGAGACTGTGTTAGCTGGTACTCCTAATGACAGCAATGCTTAAAGAAACACTTTAGTGTTAGGAATGCAAATATGTATTCCTAACACTATAGTGTCCCTCTGCCCCTGTAGCCCTCCAGGGACCCCCATCCATGAAAGGTTTGAAAACCTTATCTGATTCCAGTACCGACATCCCTCGCCGCTGGATTGTGCTTTTCCTCTGCCGACGTCAGATGATGGATAGCATTAGGCCTTCCCCACAGCAAAGCATTGACTCAATGCTTTCATATGAGGTTTTGCCTATATCTGGATATTTTCATGCAAAGCGTGAGGACGTCCAGTGTTATTTCACAAAGTCAAACTCCGTGAAACAGCAGGAAGCACTTCTAGTGCTCTAGATGCTATAGTGCCACCTCCCTCACTTGCAGCTGCTCTGGCTGCCAATCAAGGGTTAAAAACCCTTTCTTCACTTACCAGATTCCAGTGCCGATGTCCTTTGGTGCTAGGTCGGCTCCTCCTCTTTCAACGTCACAGCAATTCAGGAACCTAATGTATATGCACTCTTCATCTTTTCAGCCTTGTGCATAAGAGCTTTTCTGAGTAGAATGCTCTCCCTGGCTGTTCCCACCTCCTATAATCTCCGATCCAATACTAGCACGATATTTAGCATACCGCAATACAAAAATAAACTGGCTCGATCCTCATTTTCCTACAGAGCACCCAATTATGGAATAACTTCATGGACACAGTCAAATCTTCATTCAATCTAAAATATTTTAAGTGATCTATGGTAATATACCTCAGCACAGAATGCACCTGTCATGGTTGAATATATATTATTACCTGTTATGTAATACATTCATATATGTGTGTGTGTATATATATATATATTTTGTATATTGTATCATTTGTAATATTGTATCTTGTTGTAACAATGCAATGTTTTATAGATCCAGGACATACTTGAAAACGAGAGAAATCTCAAGGTATCCATCCTGGTAAAATATTTTATAAATAAATATGCACAATGGGCACTGCACATGCATTAGGCCTTCCCCATAGGAAAACATTGAATACGTTTTTGAAGATGCTGGACATTCTCATGCAAAGCGTATTCATTTTTTGTTTTTTTATATCATATGCTTGGCTTTTGTATATAATATGTTACTTAGTGACTGGCTTTAAGTAATTGTCAACTACCTGTTGGTACTGGTGACATGTTGCAGTCAGTAAACAGCAGATACTGCCTAACAGTGACAGGCATTTTATTGAATAGCAGTTGGCTAATATAAATTGTGACAACATTGACAAAGATCCCTTTGTTTCTATGGGGATACTGACAAAACCTGGGCCCTTGCCGTGCTTTGAGGTCTGGGAACCACACAAAATACAATAATATGTATTAAAAATGTTTAACTGCTGTGTAATAACGAGTCCATTCATTTCTAGGAGACATATTACTGTAATATGAATATTAAACCTAACTTTCCTGCCGTGGTGGTAAAAGTGCAATTAATAATATTGCTATGTTCAATGCCACAAATATCTAGCTCTTCCTGTAGGGAAAATGTTTAAATAACTCTCCATTTTTTATTTTAAAAATTCCCTCAATTACCGTCTATTTTGGAGACTGTTCTTTCTCTTCTTCCTCTCGGTGGTATTAAAACCTTGGCGTGATACTCAATATCTAAAGGGCAGACATTTGTCATATATACTGCTCAAACATATAGGAGCTTAAGGTAGGCTTAAGACAGGCTATAAATAAAAAGTATCAGCAAAAAGAACTTTGAGAGAAACTACGTCAAATAAATTATATCAAATTGATTTAACGATCTTATGTATCTGGCTATCAAACTCTATTACTATTATTCCCAATTCAAAAAATGGTTTCCTGTGTACTGAATGAAAAGTAACCCTCCTTCCCACTATGGTGGTAACATCTCATACCTGTAATCTCTAAGTACGCCGCACGTGTAGCACACATAAAATACATCAACTACAGCATTGTTTAAAATAATGTTGATATCAATTTTGTCTCATTTATTCTCCTCTTTATCAAGTTAATTTACTGTTTTACAAAAATTTTTATTCTACACAAAATGCCTGTTTTGCAAGGATGACCATTTAACTTTTGAACTGTGATAAGGAAAGAAAAAGATGTGTTAGAAGATAAACTGTCTTATAAGGTAAAGGGAAAGGTAAATAAAACACTAATAAAAGTCTGCTAAATGATTGTGAATAGGCAGCACGGACATCTAAGCCAGGAATCTCTCTTCCTGGTAACAATAGTGAATAGTAGCAGTGGTGGATGTGGGATATAGGACACAATATGTGAAAACAAAATGGCACAGGAGCGATCCAATAGTGTAATATGTACCAATGTAGAAATAGTAATGAAAATAAATAAATGCACTTACTATATATAGAGCTTACAATCAACTCTACTTATTGGGTTTGAGAGGAACAATCCCTGCTAATGGTTCTGAAGTGGAGGTCCTAGTGTATAGACACAATAATAGAGAGAAGCACTGTATGGTGAAGTAAACTATCAACTCAAGTGGAAATGACAATAGTAACTATCTCACTCACATGTTAGTGAGTCCAAAATTGGCTCTCGTGTATTGGTGTGGAGTGGTACAATCCCTACTCTGGGAATCATGTCAACTTTGGATGTAATGAACAGACATATAAAAAAGAGAAACACATAGACTTGGTGTCCATCGTGAGTATAAAAATAAATTAGAATCCTAGTCACAATATATTGAGCAATATTGAATTGCTCAACCCACAGGGTTCAGGTAATAGACACCCCCCACCCTCACCACTGGATATAAACTGTCTTATGCTTAGAAAGAAGAAACTTCCTGCTCTCTGGCGATCCCTGATAGGGGGACTTGCCAGGGAGTCCTCCTGCTGCCGAATCGTCCCTCCCGGGCCATGTGATCGCGAGGTCCAAAATTGGCATTCAAATTCGTTTTTTGCATTTTTCACACACAAACAAATAATAAATGCTAATTTTGGCCAGTGTTTGTGACTAAGTGGCTACTTAAAAAGACTGGACATACTCCATTTGCAATACCTTGGGTTGTCTACTATTGCAAATGGCATGGGGGTAATTCTGATTCCTGGGCTACCATTCGGTCTCAAAGGCAACTAGCCAATCTGGCAAATTTCATTGTGAAAAAACTGAAAAAACTTAACATGCTTTATTTGACCCTGTAACTTCCCAAAACACCATAAAACCTGTACATAGGGGGTACTGTTTTACACGTGAGACATCGCTGAATACAAATAGGTGTATTTCATTGCAGTAAAATCAAACAGTATTATGAAATTCAAAGCCCTGTTTCTCCTGAATAAAATGATATATATTAAGTGTGGGTGTACTTAATATGAAAGAGGTGAATTACGGTTGAACAGACATATAGCGCAAATTCCAAGTTTTGTTTACATTTTATTTTAATCAAAACATGTACATGTGGCTCAGTCCGTAAGGGTTAAGGGGTTAAAGATACCTTGGTAGAGGTCCTGTAAACATAACATACCTACATTATCATGCTATGTGCATGTGTCACATTAGTATTAATAATGCAAAGCATAAAGCAATTAATGTTTCTAAATAAAGTTCTTTTAAACCCTTTGCTAAATATATACATTATTCTGTTGATCATGTTGGTGCTATATAAATAAATGATAATTCTAATAACAAATGATAACAGTGTATTAACTTCACAACCTTTTGGAGGCTCAGTTTCACAGTATGTGTTATATGTTTTTGCTATTGAATATAAAGGTTAAATATACCTTCAGCTTTGTTTTCCAGAATGTTAAATGAGTTAAGAAAGTGATAACATCCTCTTCACGTATCAATTCTTAGTTATTTTCTGTTAAGTAAACAGAACATTCTCAGACATGTAATATTTTTAAAACATTTCTTGTTTATATAATTTCAGTATTCTATAATTTCAGTATTCTGCTGTTTGTTTGCATAGTTAAGATTGTAGACTCAGAATCAACTCAGTTCTCACATGGGAGAAGACTAGCCACCTAAGCTGATATTAGTGTTTTGAGGAGATTTGACTTTTTTGGGGAGGTAAGTCTTAAAATATAAAATAAAGTCTTTCATTTAGCTTTAAAATATCTAGTTACTGTGTTCAGTTATTTTCAATGAATTTGGAATCATCAATCAGTCTTGTTAGCTATAATGAAACATCACTAATGAACTCTGAAAATAGAGGTGTTTGGCTTGGAATTGTCTCTGATCAAAAACAAAAAGGTGAGATTTGAGTAAAGACATTCTTTGAAAGGGCAACATTGTGTAAAATACTAAAATAATAGTCTTGTAATAGTCTAAAACCAATACTGGACCAAGTATGTCCCGTCTAGGCCCTTACGCTATGCTGAAGACTTACATCTATCTTCTGACCATACTCCCACCTCTGATGCTCACCTTCAAGACTTCTTGATGACTGCGCCGTTCCTGTGGAACTCACTTCCCTCCTCCGTTCGATGCTCACCCAGTCTCCACTCTTTCAAAAAATTATTAAAAACCCACTTCTTCATAAAAGTGTATCAATTAAACTGTTAATAGCTCCCGACTGATTCCTCTCTTGCAACTGTCATTAGTCTAATACTATCCTTACCTTTTGTGTCACTTTTCCCCACTCCCTCTAGCATGTAAGCTCATTGAGCAGGGCCCTCAACCCCTCTGTTCCTGTGTGTCCAACTTGTCTTCTTACAACTACATGTCTGTTCGTCCACCCATTGTAAAGCACTGCAGAATTTGTTGGCGGTTTATAAATAATAACAATATAAGATGATCTAAAAGAGAAGTCATACACAACAGGTCAAAAATTGACTACCAGTAGACTTGACAAGGTTATCTTGGTTTACATACAATCTGGAACAGAGGAGGAGCTCAAGTAACTGAACCAAAACACAGAACTAACCAAACTGAACAGTTTCCTCTGTGAAAAAAAGCAATTTCAGAAAGAAGAAACTACTCATGTCACAAATCCCCACTTAGCACCTGGTTTGCACATACAGCTCTTGAAGTACTTGAAAAAGCATCTACAGGTGAAATGCGTTGGACTCTTCTACTATTCGTTTTTAAGTGTATTTATCAAACAAGCATTTACGTTCTACATGTTTTGAACCTGGTAATCTTTACTGTTATTTCTTTATTATTATATTTTCTTTTATGTATTGGGGATACACTTGGGGATTGTTCCATGCTACAAAAACTGAGCAAATGCACTGCTCTAGAAATTGTGAGTGCTTTTTCCATTGGAGAAGTCATTATAAGTAGCACTTTCAGTTGAATTTGGTGTATTTACTTGAAGCAGTAGTTGTGTTGAGTTATTTCAATTGCTTTTTTTATTTTTTTATTGCAAACAGCTGAAGGTCTGTACATTTTAACAATAAACCTGATTTTCCATGGGGGTTGAATTATTTTGATTACAACTGTATGTTGTACATTTGGTACCTGGTACCAACAGACATATCGACCCTGCTGGTACTTTTAATGCATGGTGGTCTATGTTCTCAATGGGTGTTAAAGCCCTGCACTAAATGAGGCATTAATCATCGTGTGTTTCTTTGCGATTAAATTAACTCCTTCTGGTATCGCATATAAACACTTACTGAAATATAACAAGAAAGTGCATGCATACATGCAACACATTTGTTTTAAGTTTTGCAATACTTTATCTTTTCTATTTAATTACGTTACGTGAAAAGCAGAATATAATTAACCTACCTGGTTTTTTATTAGCTGCACTATGCTTAAAATTTAACAATAACATTCTCGTAATTTCATTTTTTATTTTTTATAGAAAACAATACAAATTGTTAAATCATTTTAACAATGCATTACAGATGGTTGACTAAATATATAATTAATTCTGCTTTATGGAGAAAATAAAATGTTCCAAATTACAGAAGCAAAGGTAGTGATGAGTAGATTTCGAAGATAGACAGTGGGACTCACTAAGACACTTGTTATGTCTCAAAAGAAAGAGCCTTTAAATAGTACATGAAATGCTGAATACATTATAATTTGATTCAAAGATATTGATTGCATTGTTTTAGAACAGGCATATTAATGAGCTGTACATGCAGAAAGCAGATAATAGTGTACTTGGCTTAAAGTATATACCAATTTGTGCTGAATAAAGATTGATTATTTAACTTGCCAAAAGAACTATTTTTAAGTGGAGGAAAGTGGCTGCCTAATTAAATGCAAGCATGGAGCGCATGTCTAGTACGTTTCAGAATCAGTGAATAAAGAACAATGCATCAATCTCTGAAATGGAATAATGTTGATGTATTTAACTTGGCAAAGTACTAAGGAGATCTTCCAAAGGGTTAAAACCATTAACAATAATTAACTCAGAGAAGTACTTTATAGATTTATGAATTTCATTTTAAATGAATTGTGATTTGTCCGAATTTTGTATAATTCTTCGACTCCAAAACACCATATGGATCAATTGTGAAACAAATGGAATGTCCATTGGATGAGCGACTTCATACGTTTCGTGTGTTGGAGTTCCACCCATGGTGCCAGAAAAAAAGGGAGAGAATTAAGAAAAAGCAAATGTTTTGGGTTTTTTACCGCACTCTAATACGTACATTTTCATGCAATTTTCCTGAAACTTTTCCTGAAACATTCCTGAAAAGATTACATAGGCAGAATTTGCCCAAATCAAAATGTCACATGGCCAGTATTTGATTCAACCACACAAAAATATACTCTAGTAGGGTGTTAAGAGTTTTAACGTTACTAAAAGATCTTGATTTTTACATAGATGCATGCTACTCATGACAAAACTCATTAAAAGGTTTTCTTTAACCAAGATAATCCATGTTGGTCGTCACATGAAATCACCCCTAACATTCTATTATGGAAGGAAGGTTGCACCAACATATAAAGAATATTTCTCCATTTCTTCTCCTACACTAAAATTAAATATCAGGTGGGTTCACTCCATGTTTATCTAGAATGAGTAGAATATCTCTGTCCTCTGAGCAGTGGCATCTCTAGGATTCATTTTTAGGGGGGGCACATTTAACCCCGCCATTGCCACAGTTTGACCCCGCCAATGCTGCATGCTAAGCCCTGCCCCCGACACAATGTATGGTTTTTTTTTTAAATAATTCCTGGTAGAGGATTCATTATTTTCCACCAGGGATTATTAAAAAAACAAACACATTTCCCTTGATACAGTGTCATAGTTGCCAACATTTGAAAAAAAAATTCCAAGGACATTTTGCAGCACAGCTATCAGTTACTACCTTGAAAGCTTACCACACCCACTGCCACAAAACTCGGCCCACTATGTCCAACCCACATAATTAATCTCCGCCTACTTATCACAGTACAGATTACAGTCTACTCAATAAAGAGAGATTTACAAGGAAATTGAGATGATCATTTTAAACTTAAGGCCAAAGTAGCCGCGTTAGAAACATTCTCCCATTCAGCTGCACTATTTCAACCTAATGTTTTAAATTCCCATCACAATTCCCTGCAATTCTCTCTTCATTGAGTAGACCTTTACAACACCAAGTTCCCACCAACAGTGCCATGTATCCATGGTATGCAATAGATACATTCACAGCACGGCATATATCAGGCAGGTACATTTTATCACTTTAGGTGAGTTGGGTATCGGTGGTGACACTGTCTGTACAAATATAAAACAAGACCTTGTGTAGATGTGCGTCAGTCAGAGTTGTGTCTATATAACATACATTATTTCACTAAATAAATATATTGGGGAGTGAATGTAGTTAAAAAAAAAAGCTGAAAATAGGAAATGAAAGATATTAAAGGATAATTTACAGAATGAAATTAAAGAGAGAAATGGGAGCAAAAGGAAAACATATTCCATTAGCCCCTTTTCATGCCACCAATTCAACATGTTAAATGGCTCAGATTGAGACTTCAGTCACCACTCCACTGCTTCTGATTGTTTTAGTTCCTGGAATCTGTGGGTATTATACATGCATTATACAGAGAGCAGCACTATACAGGGAGCACTGACTGCCCTGGGATATTATACACAGCCCTGTATTATACAGAGAGCAGCACTATACAGGGAGCACTGACTGCCCTGGGATATTATACACAGCCCTGTATTATACAGAGAGCAGTACTATACAGGGAGCACTGACTGCCCCGGGATATTATACACAGCCCTGTATTATACAGAGAGCAGTACTATACAGGGAGCACTGACTGCCCCGGGATATTATACACAGCCCTGTATTATACAGAGAGCAGCACTATACAGGGAGCACTGACTGCCCTGGGATATTATACACAGCCCTGTATTATACAGAGAGCAGTACTATACAGGGAGCACTGACTGACCCGGGATATTATACACAGCCCTGTATTATACAGAGAGCAGTACTATACAGGGAGCACTGACTGCCCCGGGATATTATACACAGCCCTGTATTATACAGAGAGCAGCACTATACAGGGAGCACTGACTGACCCAGGATATTATACACAGCCCTGTATTATACAGAGAGCAGCACTATACAGGGAGCATTGACTGACCCGGGATATTATACACAGCCCTGTATTATACAGAGAGCAGCACTATACAGGGAGCACTGACTGCCCTGGGATATTATACACAGCCCTGTATTATACAGAGAGCAGCACTATATAGGGAGCACTGACTGACCCGGGATATTATACACAGCCCTGTATTATACAGAGAGCAGCACTATACAGGGAGCACTGACTGCCCTGGGATATTATACACAGCCCTGTATTATACAGAGAGCAGCACTATATAGGGAGCACTGACTGACCCGGGATATTATACACAGCCCTGTATTATACAGAGAGCAGCACTATACAGGGAGCATTGACTGACCCGGGATATTATACACAGCCCTGTATTATACAGAGAGCAGCACTATACAGGGAGCACTGACTGACCCGGGATATTATACACAGCCCTGTACTATACAGAGAGCAGCACTATACAGGGAGCACTGACTGACCCAGGATATTATACACAGCCCTGTATTATACAGAGAGCAGCACTATACAGGGAGCACTGACTGCCCTGGGATATTATACACAGCCCTGTATTATACAGAGAGCAGCACTATATAGGGAGCACTGACTGACCCGGGATATTATACACAGCCCTGTATTATACAGAGAGCAGCACTATACAGGGAGCACTGACTGACCCAGGATATTATACACAGCCCTGTATTATACAGAGAGCAGCACTATACAGGGAGCATTGACTGACCCGGGATATTATACACAGCCCTGTATTATACAGAGAGCAGCACTATACAGGGAGCACTGACTGTCCCAGGATATTATACACAGCCCTGTATTATACAGAGAGCAGCACTATACAGGGAGCACTGACTACCCTGGGATATTATACACAGCCCTGTATTATACAGAGAGCAGCACTATACAGGGAGCACTGACTGACCCGGGATATTATACACAGCCCTGTATTATACAGAGAGCAGCACTATACAGGGAGCATTGACTGCCCTGGGATATTATACACAGCCCTGTATTATACAGAGAGCAGCACTATATAGGGAGCATTGACTGCCCCGTGATATTATACACAGACCTGTATTATACAGAGAGCAGCACTATACAGGGAGCATTGACTGCCCCAGGATATTATACACAGACCTGTATTATACAGAGAGCAGCACTATACAGGGAGCACTGACTGCCCTGGGATATTATACACAGCCCTGTATTATACAGAGAGCAGCACTATACAGGGAGCACTGACTGCCCTGGGATATTATACACAGCCCTGTATTATACAGAGAGCAGCACTATACAGGGAGCACTGACTGCCCCGGGATATTATACACAGCCCTGTATTATACAGAGAGCAGCACTATACAGGGAGCACTGACTGACCCAGGATATTATACACAGCCCTGTATTATACAGAGAGCAGCACTATACAGGGAGCATTGACTGACCCGGGATATTATACACAGCCCTGTATTATACAGAGAGCAGCACTATACAGGGAGCACTGACTGCCCTGGGATATTATACACAGCCCTGTATTATACAGAGAGCAGCACTATATAGGGAGCACTGACTGACCCGGGATATTATACACAGCCCTGTATTATACAGAGAGCAGCACTATACAGGGAGCACTGACTGCCCTGGGATATTATACACAGCCCTGTATTATACAGAGAGCAGCACTATATAGGGAGCACTGACTGACCCGGGATATTATACACAGCCCTGTATTATACAGAGAGCAGCACTATACAGGGAGCATTGACTGACCCGGGATATTATACACAGCCCTGTATTATACAGAGAGCAGCACTATACAGGGAGCACTGACTGACCCGGGATATTATACACAGCCCTGTACTATACAGAGAGCAGCACTATACAGGGAGCACTGACTGACCCAGGATATTATACACAGCCCTGTATTATACAGAGAGCAGCACTATACAGGGAGCACTGACTGACCCGGGATATTATACACAGCCCTGTATTATACAGAGAGCAGCACTATACAGGGAGCACTGACTGCCCTGGGATATTATACACAGCCCTGTATTATACAGAGAGCAGCACTATATAGGGAGCACTGACTGACCCGGGATATTATACACAGCCCTGTATTATACAGAGAGCAGCACTATACAGGGAGCACTGACTGACCCAGGATATTATACACAGCCCTGTATTATACAGAGAGCAGCACTATACAGGGAGCATTGACTGACCCGGGATATTATACACAGCCCTGTATTATACAGAGAGCAGCACTATACAGGGAGCACTGACTGCCCTGGGATATTATACACAGCCCTGTATTATACAGAGAGCAGCACTATACAGGGAGCACTGACTGACCCGGGATATTATACACAGCCCTGTATTATACAGAGAGCAGCACTATACAGGGAGCATTGACTGCCCTGGGATATTATACACAGCCCTGTATTATACAGAGAGCAGCACTATATAGGGAGCATTGACTGCCCCGTGATATTATACACAGACCTGTATTATACAGAGAGCAGCACTATACAGGGAGCATTGACTGCCCCAGGATATTATACACAGACCTGTATTATACAGAGAGCAGCACTATACAGGGAGCACTGACTGCCCTGGGATATTATACACAGCCCTGTATTATACAGAGAGCAGCACTATACAGGGAGCACTGACTGCCCTGGGATATTATACACAGCCCTGTATTATACAGAGAGCAGCACTATACAGGGAGCATTGACTGCCCCGGGATCTTATACACAGCCCTGTATTATACAGAGAGCAGCACTATACAGGGAGTACTGACTGCCCCGGGATATTATACACAGCCCTGTATTATACAGAGAGCAGCACTATACAGGGAGCACTGACTGCCCCGGGATATTATACACAGCCCTGTATTATACAGAGAGCAGCACTATATAGGGAGCACTGACTGACCCGGGATATTATACACAGCCCTGTATTATACAGAGAGCAGCACTATACAGGGAGTACTGACTGCCCTGGGATATTATACACAGCCCTGTATTATACAGAGAGCAGCACTATACAGGGAGCATTGACTGCCCCGTGATATTATACACAGACCTGTATTATACAGAGAGCAGCACTATACAGGGAGCACTGACTGCCCTGGGATATTATACACAGCCCTGTATTATACAGAGAGCAGCACTATACAGGGAGCACTGACTGCCCCGGGATATTATACACAGCCCTGTATTATGCAGAGAGAAGCACTATACAGGGAGCACTGACTGACCCGGGATATTATACACAGCCCTGTATTATACAGAGAGCAGCACTATATAGGGAGCACTGACTGACCCGGGATATTATACACAGCCCTGTATTATACAGAGAGCAGCACTATACAGGGAGCACTGACTGACCCGGGATATTATACACAGCCCTGTATTATACAGAGAGCAGCACTATAAAGTGAGCACTGACTGTCCCAGGATATTATACACAGCCCTGTATTATACAGAGAGCAGCACTATACAGGGAGCACTGACTGACCCGGGATATTATACACAGACCTGTATTATACAGAGAGCAGCACTATACAGGGAGCATTGACTGCCCCGGGATATTATACACAGCCCTGTATTATACAAAGAGCAGCACTATAAAGTGAGCACTGACTGTCCCAGGATATTATACACAGCCCTGTATTATACAGAGAGCAGCACTATACAGGGAGCACTGACTGACCCGGGATATTATACACAGCCCTGTATTATACAGAGAGCAGCACTATACAGGGAGCACTGACTGACCCGGGATATTATACACAGCCCTGTATTATACAGAGAGCAGCACTATACAGGGAGCACTGACTGCCCCGGGATATTATACACAGCCCTGTATTATACAGAGAGCAGCACTATACAGGGAGCACTGACTGCCCCGGGATATTATACACAGCCCTGTATTATACAGAGAGCAGCACTATACAGGGAGCACTGACTGACCCGGGATATTATACACAGCCCTGTATTATACAGAGAGCAGCACTATACAGGGAGCACTGACTGCCCTGGGATATTATACACAGCCCTGTATTATACAGAGAGCAGCACTATACAGGGAGCACTGACTGCCCCGGGATATTATACACAGCCCTGTATTATACAGAGAGCAGCACTATACAGGGAGCACTGACTGACCCGGGATATTATACACAGACCTGTATTATACAGAGAGCAGCACTATACAGGGAGCACTGACTGCCCTGGGATATTATACACAGCCCTGTATTATACAGAGAGCAGCACTATACAGGGAGCATTGACTGCCCCGGGATATTATACACAGCCCTGTATTATACAGAGAGCAGCACTATACAGGGAGCACTGACTGACCCGGGATATTATACACAGCCCTGTATTATACAGAGAGCAGCACTATACAGGGAGCACTGACTGCCCCGGGATATTATACACAGCCCTGTATTATACAGAGAGCAGCACTATACAGGGAGCACTGACTGACCCGGGATATTATACACAGCCCTGTATTATACAGAGAGCAGCACTATACAGGGAGCACTGACTGCCCTGGGATATTATACACAGCCCTGTATTATACAGAGAGCAGCACTATACAGGGAGCACTGACTGACCCGGGATATTATACACAGCCCTGTATTATACAGAGAGCAGCACTATACAGGGAGCATTGACTGCCCCAGGATATTGTACACAGCCCTGTATTATACAGAGAGCAGCACTATACAGGGAGCACTGACTGACCCGGGATATTATACACAGCCCTGTATTATACAGAGAGCAGCACTATACAGGGAGCACTGACTGACCCGGGATATTATACACAGCCCTGTATTATACAGAGAGCAGCACTATACAGGGAGCACTGACTGACCCGGGATATTATACACAGCCCTGTATTATACAGAGAGCAGCACTATACAGGGAGCACTGACTGACCCGGGATATTATACACAGCCCTGTATTATACAGAGAGCAGCACTATACAGGGAGCACTGACTGCCCCGGGATATTATACACAGCCCTGTATTATACAGAGAGCAGCACTATACAGGGAGCACTGACTGACCCGGGATATTATACACAGACCTGTATTATACAGAGAGCAGCACTATACAGGGAGCACTGACTGCCCTGGGATATTATACACAGCCCTGTATTATACAGAGAGCAGCACTATACAGGGAGCATTGACTGCCCCGGGATATTATACACAGCCCTGTATTATACAGAGAGCAGCACTATACAGGGAGCACTGACTGACCCGGGATATTATACACAGCCCTGTATTATACAGAGAGCAGCACTATACAGGGAGCACTGACTGCCCCGGGATATTATACACAGCCCTGTATTATACAGAGAGCAGCACTATACAGGGAGCACTGACTGACCCGGGATATTATACACAGCCCTGTATTATACAGAGAGCAGCACTATACAGGGAGCACTGACTGCCCTGGGATATTATACACAGCCCTGTATTATACAGAGAGCAGCACTATACAGGGAGCACTGACTGACCCGGGATATTATACACAGCCCTGTATTATACAGAGAGCAGCACTATACAGGGAGCATTGACTGCCCCAGGATATTGTACACAGCCCTGTATTATACAGAGAGCAGCACTATACAGGGAGCACTGACTGACCCGGGATATTATACACAGCCCTGTATTATACAGAGAGCAGCACTATACAGGGAGCACTGACTGACCCGGGATATTATACACAGCCCTGTATTATACAGAGAGCAGCACTATACAGGGAGCACTGACTGACCCGGGATATTATACACAGCCCTGTATTATACAGAGAGCAGCACTATATAGGCAGCACTGACTGACCCGGGATATTATACACAGACCTGTATTATACAGAGAGCAGCACTATACAGGGAGCATTGACTGTCCCGGGATATAACACAGTCACAAACCTGTATTACAACAAAATTAATAACAGATCACAGGGTGCCACGATCACTTGTCTTTACCAGCTTGTCTCTAATAAATCGAGGAGGAGACCAATTATAGCTGGAATGAGAGATCAATGTAATGAAAAGTTTTACAATTTATTAGAGACAAGCTGGTAAAGACAAGTGATCGTGGCGCCCTGTGATCTTTTATTATTTTTGTTGTAATTTAAAGTTGGGAGTGACTTTACTACAGAGGCTTGCCTGCACGTTATTTTTTTTCTCTGTTACCCACTCACCTGGTCCTTGTTTGTTTATACAAACCTGTATTATACAGAGATCAGCACTATAAATGAAGCACTGACTTTCCCAGGATAGTATACACACAGTCCTGTATTATACAGACAGCAGCCCTATACAGGGATCACTGACTGTCCCAGGATATTATACACACATACCTGTAATATACAGAGAGCAGCAATATACAGGGAGCACTGACTGTATAATACAGATCTGTTTGTGTATAATATCCCAAGACATACAGTGCTCCCTGTATAGTGCTGCTCTCTGTATAATACAGGTCTGTGTATAATATCCCTGGACAGTCAGTGCTCTCTGTATAATACAGGGCTGTGTGTATAATAAATCGGGACAGTCAGTGTTCCCTGTATAGTGCTGCACTCTGTATAATACAGGTATGTTTGTGTAAAAAATCCCGGGACAGTCATTGCTCCCTGTATAGTGCTGCTCTCTGTATAATACAGGTCTGTTTGTGTATAATATCCCAAGACAGAGAGCAGCACTATACAGGGAGCACTGACTGTCCCAAGATATTATACATACACAGACCTGTATTATACAGAGAACAGCACTATAGTATTATACAGATAGCTGAGTATATACCCCATGTCCCAATCTCTAGACTACTAGTACCTGTCAACAGCAGCTCCCAGACGCGTGTAACAGGGCTAAAGTGTGCGTCAGCTCACACAGATGATTTAGCGGTAAAGCGCACTCGCTAGCAGAGCCAAACTGGGAATCCAAAGCAGCCCTGGAAAAAAATGTATGCCATTCCTACAAGTCCATACACACACACACACACACAGACACACAGACTGCTGAGTGCATACACACACACACACACACACAGACACACAGACTGCTTAGTCCATACACACACACACACACACACACACACAGACACACACACAGACTGCTGAGTCCACACAACATTGATGCATATATATATATATATATATATATAGTACAGTAAGCACACAAGCTCACTGACATGCGCAAATAGGCTCACTGACAGACAAAACTCTCTGACTCACACACAAGCTTACTACAGACAAACTCACTTGTATAAACACAAGGCTCACTACAAAGAAGTTCAGGGACACACACAAGCTCACTAAAGACAAGCTCACTGACACACACATGCTCACTAAATAGAAGCTCACTGACACACACAAGCAGTGCCATCTTAACAGTGTTAGGGCCCCCAGGTAAAGCAGTGTACTGGGGCTCTTCCTACACAACAACTCACAGGAATACAAATTTTAATTATTGATAGACTGCTGAGTACATACACACAGTACACTGAATATGAACACAGACTGATAGACTGATAGACTGCTGAATACACACACAGATTTCTAAATGCACACAGACTCCTGAATGCACACAGGCATTGCTGAATGCACACAGGCATTGCTGAATGCACACAGGCGCTGCTGAATGCAAACAGGCGCTGCTGAATGCAAACAGGCTGATTTATACACGTACACACAGACTGCTGAGTCCATACACACAGACTGCTGAGTCCATACACACACACAGACACACAGACTACTAAGTCCATACACACAGACTGCAGAGACCATACACACACAGACTGCTGAGTCCATACACACACAGACAGACTGCACACATGCACAGCAGCAAGGTCTGCTGCTTAACGGTGGGGGCGGGGCTTATATGCGGGAGACGGGGCTTCATTTGGGGGCAGAGCCTGTGCCAGGGAAGCTGCTGGGAAATCAGAACGGAGCCTGTCAGCCTGCCCAGGATTTCTCCAGAGACAACACCCAGCCCGAGGGAATGCTGGACATTCCCTGCATTTCCTCAGGCTGTAACAGACTGTTACAGTCCGAGGGAATATCATTTAAGCATATGGCCAGCAAGTTGCCGGCATTTGGGAGGGAGTAAGGGGGGGGGGCACAGCATGATGTAGCGGGGGTCATGGCCCCCGCTGGCCCCCCCCTAGCGACGCCACTGCCTCTGGGTAACACAGTTATTTTGCTAGCTCTACTTGATGCATGAATTATACAACTACATAATTGAGCAGAAAGAACTCTTTCTCTGCATGATATCTCTCAATACGTGCATTGGGTTATGGTTACTAATTATTGTCGTTATAATCAATCACAGGACATCATGACATTCAACACATATAATGTGCTTACATGGTGTATACAATTTAAATAGAATTCTGGAGAATTCTGGAGAAAAAATGTATATAGCCGTCTTAAAAACCAAGTGCTATTAAATGTTAGGTTAAATTTAGAGAGTTTAGGGATTAGGGTTGTAAAATATGTGGTTTTATTTTCGATTAGCTTTAGAGGGTTTACATAGATATAAGAAGAATAATGTTCATTGTGGACCCAACAGAAGGTCATTGTGACCGAAACATTGTGCTATCCCTTGATTGTGTTACACAAAGAATAAACCTGCACACCACTAAACACTGTTTGTTATGATGGACTTCTTTGGAAAATAATAACACATACATTTAACAAATAGAATAGCGTCATGTTGTCTGCTAATCCGTAAACAAGGAACAATTTACATAAAACTAATCAAACACAGAAAGATTAAAGCATAGGCTGGCATGGATAATGCTTCAGTTTTCATATGGTGGGACTCGTCGGTATCATTTAACATAAATACATGCTTCAAAGCTTAAAATACAGGATTATGCATTTCCCATTGAAAAGGAAGTTCATAGTATTTTCACTGTTCAGTAGTACAATTATTGCTATGTATGCGATCGCCCAATTGACGTTCTTTAAGAATGCTTGAATGGCCCTTATGGAAAAATAAATATATGAATGGTGATCATTGCTTTTCTATTAGATTTACATAACTAAAAAAATAAACAAACATGATTAAAGCAAATTAAGAGATCACTAATAAGGCTACCTCTTAATAAGAACTTTATTTTATCCCAAATGCCTCTTTAAAGGGAAACATTAGTGCTAGGAAAACAAAGTACATTAGAAGTTAGATCTATCCTTAGATCAAAAAGCGTTTACCCCACAAATTAAACATTATATCCCTAAATATTATATTTTTGCAAGTACTTATCCAGTTTCTGTTTAACCCTTTAAGGACCAAACTTCTGGAATAAAAGGGAATCATAACATGTCACACATGTCATGTGTCCTTAAGGGGTTAAACATCTTTACAGACTGATTAACCACCTCTTCAGGCCACATCCTTATTGTTCGTACTGTAAAAAACAACAACAACTTTCCTTTGCCTTAGGCTAAATTTCCTTTCTTCCAGTCTAAACATGTCACCTTGTGTCCTATGTATAGACTTGTTTATAAATAGATTTCCAAGCCATGGTTTGTATTGGCCCCAGATATATTTGTTTAAAGCTATCATATCCCCTCTGACATGCCATGTTTACTAAACTAAACAGATTTTAATTTGTTAACCTTTCTTCATAGCTGATATGTTCCATTCCTTTTATTAATCTTTTAGTCCACATCTGCACTTTTTCTAGTGCCATAATATCCTTCTTTAGAACAGGTGCCCAAAATTGTACAGCATATTCAATATGTGGTCTTACCAGTGATTTATAAAGAGGCAAACTTAGATTTTCATCCCAATAATGAATGCCCATTTTTATGCGTGAGAATACCTTACTGGCATTAGCAACTGCTGATTGATTGTTGCCTGGATTGTAACAATTCTCAAATCCCTCTCATGTGTTACTATCCCTAATGCACTACTAGTTCCTGCAGCACCTTGTTGTAAATCACCAAATTACAATCTTTGTGCAAGTTTTTTTGCAGCACTTATTTGCATATCTCCTGTTATAGGTTTCTCCTTAATATATAGTATGAAAAAATATTTACATTTTTCCTAACACACTCATCTCTGATTTCAGTGCATCTACACTTTGATTTTTTTTTTATAATTTATGTACTTAAAAAATTGTATGCTTTGCTCTTCTTGACTATCCCTTTCCTCTTTTCAAGTTTAGTCTACCTAATCACCTTTTTGCATGCTCTATTGGCTTCCTTATAACTTCTATAGCATGCCTCTGATTTTTGAATGCTTTTTTTGTTTTGATTTACCTTCCCACCAAAAACAAATAAACTCATAGCACACCAAGAAGTGTTGCACAACACGTTTTTTATTCACACAATGCATAAACTGACATACATAAGTAATAAAGTGCAAACAAAGTGCAAACATGCAGAGTATTGACCCTAAAACTAACCTCATAGACCTAGGCAAACAAAGTGCTCAATGCACAGACCCAAATAATGGAACAACAGGTATACTGACCCGAGCCGGAGACCACAGAGCCCCGACGTTTCGGCACTACGCCTTTCTCTAAGGGGGATCTTACTAACAGTAATATTTATATCAAAATCATCCTTCCAGTAACCAATACAGCTTCATGACCAGAACAAAACTGTCTGCCTAACTTCAATGGTTAGTAATGGAAGGCATAATGTTTTTTCTTTATCCAGTAAACAGTACAAGCAATAATATCCCAGTGATTTTAACATTCATTCATTGAATGTTCCTCATGAGAAGTGCAGCATAAACATATAGAAATGTAAGTCAATGACAATTATTTTTGACAACAGCTTAACATAGATTTTGATTGATTTTTACCTCTTTTTTTCTTGCTTAATGTGCAAACATGAATTTAGACCAAATAACCGATTCACAGCGAATCACAGCAAATAATGAAAATATCTTTATTATTAACTCAATAGCAATTCTAAATGGTCACATAATTAAGAATAGAATAGAGTGCAAGCACAGACTGACCATAAGGAGCACTGGCCAAACACGTGGTCATCCAATGTACTTGGGCTGTGAATATGCTAATTGCTTGAAGGGATATGTTACGGACCGTTTCAGCATAAAAGGGGAAAAATCCGTTTAGGCGATAATCCCCTTTTCACAAAAAGGCACAGCTACTGTAACAGCACCAAAACTCACGAATTTGGATATAGGTGAATACATCAAACTCCCGAACTGCATACCAGGGAATAAGGTAGCACTCCAGCTGGAACCTCACGAATAGCTGCCAGCAGACGAACAGGAAAAGCAGACATCAGCTTACACTCCTAGCAATCAATCTTCCAGCAGCATACAGTGAATCCCCCCAAGAACGAGACAAGGCTCCGTGTTGAGGGTCAAGCAGTGGTCTGTTTATTGAGGGCTACCTGCCCCTGTATTTATGCAGGTCTCCCACCTGGTGGACACTCCCCTAGGGGACCAGATGGAAGACTGAAACAGCAGACAGACATGTATCATTTTCGTACACACAGCCACAATACTTTCCCACAATGCATCTTGATTTCCTCCTCTCTGTCCTGGAGATAATTAATGAAGTAATTCAATTATCTCCCAGGACAAAGGCCAGACTCCATTATGCACGTGGTGACACAGAAACAGACTATCACTTTAAAATACATACAGACACATTTTATACATAAAACACAGACATGTAACATATCACCAGATAGCTCAGGTCTGGGTGCACATTATTAGGTGAATGGCACCCAGACCACACAAATACATTTTAATTGCCATGGAGCCAAAGTCTTTAATTCCACGAACAGGCTCCATGGCAGGCTCTCTGGGTTACTACAGTTCACATAAAACATAAAATACCGAATTTCCCTGCATTCACCAAATTCATACGAATGAGAACCAGGGGCTGGAGGTTCAGCGGTGCCTGCACGTAAAAGTGTCCGATTTTGGTGCATGAAAGCCGGGCAGACAAGCGCTGGCTGCCCGAGGAAGCTCCAGAACATCGCCACCTAGCAGCCGCTAAGTGTAACAGCGGCCACACAGTTAACAAGCAATTAAGCTGCGGTTAACCGCAGCTTCAGGGAGGTAAATAGGAGGCACACTCCAGCTTCTGGGTGGCCAATTAACAACGCCGGCCGGCTTCCCACGGCTCTGGGGAGGTTGGTGAACGGCTGTTTGTTCGGTAGATGAAATCTACCGAACTGCTGTGCAGAAAGGGAGAAATAAATCCTTCTGCACAGTAAAGTTAACCCTTTAGCTGCCGGTCCATAATTCAGATGCCGCAGGCGGGCAACCAGGCTCCTCCAATACAATGTGGCGAGATTGGTTTCGTCACAGAATACTATAGTCACTAAAACAACTTTTGCTTAATGAAGCTGTTTTAGTGTAAAGATCAAGCTCCTACAGTCCCACTGAGCAATTCTCTTCCATTAAGGAGTTAAATCACTTTTGTTTCTCTTTATGCAGACCGAGCCACACCTTCCCTGGTTCTAATTGACGCAGCCTGCATGAAGAAAACGGTTTCACTTTCAATCAGATGAAACTTACTTGCAAACATTTTATCTCATGCTCTGTAAATTGAACTTTAATCACATACAGGAGGCTCCTACAAGGTAGGAGATAAGAAATTCTAAATTAAACATCATTTGCAATGAAGGAAGTATAAACACTAGATGACTCTTTACAGGAAGTGTTTAGGAAGGCTATGTAAGTCACATGCAGGGGTTTTAGACTAGAGCTACATAAACAAAGTGATTTAACTCCTAAATGACAGAAGATTGAGCATTGACTTGGTGACTATAGTGTCCCTTTAACTTACAAAGGACATACATTGAGCATTGCAGGGAGAGAGGTTTATTGACTCATCTCCCTTTCTTTCTCTAAAGTTGGCAGAGGTTTGGCCCAGCATTAGTTAACTGTCAGACACCTTCATTATGATATCACAGGACAATAGGACAACATAGAATTAAGAAGGGATTGGGTTTTTGAAAAGTATTCGGAATTGAGCATGGAACCTTAAATGTTATGCTAAAATAGACAACCTGGAAAATAGCAAGAGAACTAGATAATATTTACAATTTGAGCAGGTCACAAAAATGCCACAATGCAGTTAAAATTCACATAAGCTACTCAGTCCCCAGATTACCAAACAGAGTGCTATTTGGAGGGGTGATAGAGGGGGTGGTGAGGCATCAAACAACACCAAGGACTTGATGGAGCTCAATGTACCAACAGAGAGTGCAGTCCTCAAAAGTGACCAAGACTTTCCACCCAGCTCTATGGAACTCTATGCCGTATCGGAGTATGCTCGCGTCCCAGTTAAAACGTATCATCCATACTATTCAGGCTCAGCACCTCCAATCTGAGTAATGTTTGGACTGAACATCTGTCTAGAGGCAAGCTATCTTGGGGTGACACTAGTTTGGGGATGCAGACATGGGAACCTATGTTCTATTGTTTTATTGTTTGCTGCTGCGGTGCCTGGCTATTAATCAAATTAACCCATCAAGTACAGACACCAGGATATAGTGGCCATTAGGAGCCCCTTCCCTCCTCTTCAAGCCCCTTTATATTAACATTTAAGGAACTCCAGTATCTGTTATTATATTTGCATTATTATTATTATTATTATTATTATTATTGTTATTTCACTGTGTTGAGTTGCTAAAGTTTTACACTAGAATAGAAACAGAAAACACAAATGTGACCTAACAAGTATTATAGAAAACTCTTTTTCATCAAACATAGACCTCGATTTAATAATTTTAGCTAAACTTTTAAAATTATGTAATATTTAAAAAAATATTTTTTACATTTTTTATATATCGGTATATTTTTATATATGGTATTTGTTTGATATTTTAATATTTTAGAAACAATATTTTTAAAAGTTTATGCAAAAAAAAAATTGTAAAAGCATATCCAACAATATAACATAAAGGCCACAGTGCTTATTTTTTCCTTTTTGTGTATTGCAAATAAATCCCCAACACCTGGCTGCTAAATAACACAGGCTGGCAACAAAATGCGTCTAAAATTAAATTAATATATTAAATACCTTCTGTCTTCAAGCCAGATTGTTTAACCCCTTAAGGACCAAACTTCTGGAATAAAAGGGAATCATGATATGTCACACATGTCATGTGTCCTTAAGGGGTTAAATGAATATGTAAAACAAAAGACCTATACAAAAACCTCTTGTTTTGGGTTAGATCTAGTTCATACTAACCCTTTAACTAAAAATTATCTCCAAATAATAAACAAAATGCCAGATTACAGGTTTCTTTTATATCATGGAATGAATACTTTAAAATGTATTTTAAATGCTTTAATCACAAAATGATTCCAGGAATATAGACTGAACATATATAGGACATTGTGGAAGGTAGATGTTTTGGAAAGTTATGTATTTTAAGTAGCATATATTTATTTTAAATTTATTTAAAAATATAACATTACAATTTCTTATTGCTGTGTTGATTTCTTTTTCTTTCGACACTGTACGCAATAGTTGGAAACCGTAGGGTGTAGAGAAACTAGTAAAAACAATGGTCAAGTGCACTGATGTTAAAAGGAGTTTGATGACTAAACGACATAATTATATATACCATATTTTTCGCTCTATAAGACGCATCTGACCATAAGACTCACCTAGTTTGTAGAGTTCTTCCCCCCTCCCCTGTCATATTATAGAACCCCCACCATGATAAGTCTTGCAGTAATATGTGAATATATATTGTAACCTAACATGTGAGTTGTGGGTTGTTGGGCAATTCTGTAAATTTAGCTAATTCCAGCAAATGCTAATGGTCATAGGCGTGCGCAGCCTATTGCATTAGGGTGTGCACCCTAATGCACAAACACACGCGGCATGTATATATATATGTGTGTATATGTATGTATGTATACAGGGAGTGCAGAATTATTAGGCAAGTTGTATTTTTGAGGATTAATTTTATTATTGAACAACAACCATGTTCTCAATGAACCCAAAAAACTCATTAATATCAAAGCTGAATATATTTGGAAGTAGTTTTTAGTTTGTTTTTAGTTTTAGCTATTTTAGGGGGATATCTGTGTGTGCAGGTGACTATTACTGTGCATAATTATTAGGCAACTTAACAAAAAACAAATATATACCCATTTCAATTATTTATTTTTACCAGTGAAACCAATATAACATCTCAACATTCACAAATATACATTTCTGACATTCAAAAACATAACAAAAACAAATCAGTGACCAATATAGCCACCTTTCTTTGCAAGGACACTCAAAAGCCTGCCATCCATGGATTCTGTCAGTGTTTTGATCTGTTCACCATCAACATTGCGTGCAGCAGCAACCACAGCCTCCCAGACACTGTTCAGAGAGGTGTACTGTTTTCCCTCCTTGTAAATCTCACATTTGATGATGGACCACAGGTTCTCAATGGTGTTCAGATCAGGTGAACAAGGAGGCCATGTCATTAGATTTTCTTCTTTTATACCCTTTCTTGCCAGCCACGCTGTGGAGTACTTGGACGCATGTGATGGAGCATTGTCCTGCATGAAAATCATGTTTTTCTTGAAGGATGCAGACTTCTTCCTGTACCACTGCTTGAAGAAGGTGTCTTCCAGAAACTGGCAGTAGGACTGGGAGTTGAGCTTGACTCCATCCTCAACCCGAAAAGGCCCCACAAGCTCATCTTTGATGATACCAGCCCAAACCAG
The DNA here is from genome assembly GCF_036172605.1 of Pelobates fuscus. Taxonomy (NCBI): domain Eukaryota; kingdom Metazoa; phylum Chordata; class Amphibia; order Anura; family Pelobatidae; genus Pelobates; species Pelobates fuscus. The sequence goes on from NC_086318.1 coordinate 436,652,503, forward strand.
TACTCCACCTCCACCTTGCTGGCGTCTGAGTCGGACTGGAGCTCTCTGCCCTTTACCAATCCATCCATCTGGCTCATCAAGACTCACTCTCATTTCATCAGTCCATAAAACCTTAGAAAAATCAGTCTTGAGATATTTCTTGGCCCAGTCTTGACGTTTCAGCTTGTGTGTCTTGTTCAGTGGTGGTCGTCTTTCAGCCTTTCTTACCTTGGCCATGTCTCTGAGTATTGCACACCTTGTCCTTTTGGGCACTCCAGTGATGTTGCAGCTCTGAAATATGGCCAAACTGGTGGCAAGTGGCATCTTGGCAGCTGCACGCTTGACTTTTCTCAGTTCATGGGCAGTTATTTTGCGCCTTGGTTTCTCCACACGCTTCTTGCGACCCTGTTGACTATTTTGAATGAAACGCTTGATTGTTCGATGATCACGCTTCAGAAGCTTTGCAATTTTAAGAGTGCTGCATCCCTCTGCAAGATATCTCACTATTTTTGACTTTTCTGAGCCTGTCAAGTCCTTCTTTTGACCCATTTTGCCAAAGGAAAGGAGGTTGCCTAATAATTATGCACACCTGATATAGGGTGTTGATGTCATTAGACCACACCCCTTCTCATTACAGAGATGCACATCACCTAATATGCTTAATTGGTAGTAGGCTTTCGAGCCTATACAGCTTGGAGTAAGACAACATGCATAAAGAGGATGATGTAGTCAAAATACTAATTTGCCTAATAATTCTGCACGCAGTGTATATGTATATATATATATATATATATATATACACATATATACACACACAAAGCTGTGTGTGTGCTGTGTGAGGGTGCTGGTAGTGTGATGTGTGTGTGAGGGTGCTGGTAGTGTACTATGTGGGTGAGGGTGTTTGTGTGTGCATGCTTGTGAGGGTGCTGTGAATGTACTGTGTGTCAGGGTGCTGTTTGTGTGTGTGTGTGCACTTGTGAGGGTGCTGTAAATGTACTGTGTGTGAGGGTGCTGTTTGTGTGTGAGGGTACTGGTAGTGTGCTGTGTGTGTGTGTTTTTTAGGGTCCTGTTTGTGTTTGTGAGGGTACTGTTAGTGTGCTGTGTGAGTGTGAGGGTGCTGTTTGTGTAATGTGTGTGTGAGGGTGCTCTGTGTGAGGGTGCTGTGTGTGAGGGTGCTGTGTGTGTGGGTGCTGTGTGTGTGGGTGCTGTATGTGTGTTGGTGCTGTGTATGTGTGTTGGTGCTGTGTATGTGTGTGGGTGATGTGTATGTGTGTGGGTGCTGTGTATGTGTGTGGGTGCTGTGTGTGTCTGTGGGTGCTGTATGTGTGTATGTGCTGTGTATGTCTGTGGGTGCTGAATGTGTGTTGGTGCTGTGTATGTGTGTGGGTGCTGTATGTGTGTAGGTGCTGTATGTGTGTAGGTGCTGTGTATGTGTGTGGGTGCTGTGTATGTGTGTAGGTGCTGTATGTGTGTAGGTGCTGTGTATGTGTGTGGGTGCTGTGTATGTCTGTGGGTGCTGTGTATGTGTGTGGGTGCTGTGTATGTGTGTGGGTTCTGTGTGTGTCTGTGGGTGCTGTATGTGTGTATGTGCTGTGTATGTCTGTGGGTGCTGAATGTGTGTTGGTGCTGTGTATGTGTGTGGGTGCTGTATGTGTGTAGGTGCTGTATGTGTGTAGGTGCTGTGTATGTGTGTGGGTGCTGTGTATGTGTGTAGGTGCTGTATGTGTGTAGGTGCTGTGTATGTTTGTGGGTGCTGTGTATGTCTGTGGGTGCTGTGTATGTGTGTGGGTGCTGTGTATGTGTGTGGGTTCTGTGTGTGTCTGTGGGTGCTGTATGTGTGTATGTGCTGTGTATGTCTGTGGGTGCTGAATGTGTGTTGGTGCTGTGTATGTGTGTGGGTGCTGTATGTGTGTAGGTGCTGTATGTGTGTGGGTGCTGTATGTGTGTGGGCGCTGTGTATGTGTGTAAGTGCTGTATGTGTGTAGGTGCTGTGTATGTGTGTGGGTGCTGTGTATGTCTGTGGGTGCTGTGTATGTGTGTGGGTGCTGTGTATGTCTGTGGGTGCTGTGTATGTCTGTGAGTGCTGAATGTGTGTGGGTGCTGTGTATGTCTGTGGGTGCTGTGTATGTCTGTGGGTGCTGTGTATGTCTGTGAGTGCTGAATGTGTTTGGGTGCTGAATGTGTGTGGGTGCTGTATGTGTGTGGGTGCTGTATGTGTGTGGGTGCTGTGTATGTCTGTGGGCGCTGTATATGTGTGTGGGTGATAGTGGGGGGTGGAGGTGGGGGTACATTACTTAATATCCCCCCTCCCTTCTTACTTTATGTAGGGAGGGGGGATCCTTCCTTTCTGCCTTCCCTGGTGGTCCAGTGGAGGTGGGGGCAGATCAGTTATCCCCCCTCCCTTCTTACCTTATGCCTGGGAGGGGGGATCCTGCTGCTGCCATCCATCCCTGGTGGTCCAGTGGAAAGTGAACTCTAGCCCCGCAGGGCTAGAGTTCACTCACGCGAGATCTGAGCGTTGCCGCGGCAACGCTCAGATCTCGCGAGAGTAACCCGGCGGAGCTGCTGGCAATAGCTCCCCAGGTCCTCTCCTGCCTCCCTCACTGCCTGTGAGCCGGTGAGGGGAGGCTGAGAGCAGAGCCGGCGCTCGGATAGCGCCGGCTCTGCATGAGCCGGCAGGGGAGATCCTGAGATCTCCCCTGCCGGTCTCAATACATAGGCGTGCCGCGGGGATTAGGGTGTGCCCAGGCACACCCGGCACACCCCGTGCGCACACCTATGCTAATGGTGGCCCTGTATAATGATTCTTGATTCGTTTTTAAACCAGAAATTTTGCTCCCACACAATGACAAACACTCACACACTGCAGTGTTAAACTCTCCATTATTTTCGGGGTGACCCTCTCTTATTATTTTCCCCTCTCTCTCCCCGGTAGGTTTCCTACCTTTACGTAGCGTGGCCGAGTGGAGCAGTGCACACTGCGGTACAGGAGATTCAGTTTCCTGTACCCGGCCGGACTGAAAGAAAGTGAGCACTCCAAGGGGGGGAGAGAGAGGGGCACATTCGCTCCCTAAAACGCACAGACATTTCCCCTCACTTTTGAGGAGGAAAAAAGTGCTTTTTATAGAGCGAAAAATACGGTATACATATATATAGGCTGGCATCAAAATCCCAGGAGTAGGATCTAAGACAAATTGTACTATGCAATGCTGTCATTTACCATTATTTCATTTGCTCACAGCCGGCGATGGAATAGAGCCGTGAATAAATTCAGAACAAGAATCAGTTGCCTAGCAAGATACATTTGAAATGAAAAGACATTGGTTTAGAGTCCTTTCTAGGAAAATTAATTTAAGGTCATTTATAGATAAAAAGCAGTATATGAGGAGGAACATCACCCAGCATTCATAAATCACAAGCACATGCTTTGTAGCCTAGATGTGGAGGCACTGTACAGCTCAATCCCTCACATCATAGGGCTTAAACATGTACAGTATTTTCTTAGACAGAGAGGCCCACATTTATATCTTCACAGTGAATTTGTCACTGAGTTGCTACACTTTGTATTAACTCACAATTTCTTCCTATTCAACGACATATTTTACCACCAGGTGCAGGGTACGGCGATGGGGACGTCTTGTGCGCCCTCATATGCCAACCTGCACCTGGGATGGTGGGAAGAACAAATAGTGTTTTCAGCTAATCCCAATCAATTTGTTCAATATATCCTCTCTTGGAAGAGGTATATTGACGATATTATGATTGTGTGGAGAGGCACCACAGAAGACTTTACCAGCTTTGTACAGTCACTTAATGATAATGACTTAAATTTAAGATTCACATCAGAAATGGGCACGCCGAATCTTAATTTTCTGGACCTCACTTTGATTCCAAACACAAAGGGCATCATTAAAACTGACCTCTTCAGAAAAAATACGGCTACCAATAGCCTACTTAGTTGGGGAAGTCACCACCCCATCCCTCTGAAGAAAGGCATACCAATTGGACAGTATCTACGCCTTAGACGTAATTGTTCCGATGTCCAAGATTTCAAAGTGAGAGCCAGTGAATTGCGTGCAATGTTTCGGGCTAAGGGCTACCCACACAAATGCCTCAAACGGGCTTACCATAGAGCCCTCATGACTGATCGGAAAGATCTAATTAAAGAGGTACCGTTATCCCCATGTAAAAACAGTTTTAACTCCAAACATGTAAGAGTAATTGCCACTTTTGATGCAGGATGGGAGCAAGTTAAATCTATTTTGAATAGATACTGGCCCCTACTTAAACAAGATGAACATCTTAAAGAAGTCCTCCCCACAAATGTGGCCCTTATAGCACGAAGGGGAAAAAATATCAAAGACACCCTTGTACATAGCCACTTTAAACAGTCTAAGAAGACGGTTACTCACTGGCTATCCAACAAACTGCTAGGGACATATAAATGCGGCAGATGTAAAGCTTGTGACTTCATCTGCAAAGACTCTAAGAGTTTCCCTAACAGTATACAGACTGATACCTTCTACCCGAATTCATTCTTTAATTGTAATTCTAAGGGTTTGATCTACTTGATAAAATGCCAATGCAACAAACTATATGTGGGCAAGACTTTCAGACAATTTAAAAGGCGGATTTTGGAACATATAAATTCCATTAAAACCAGTAGACACATTGAAACTTCAGTATCCAGACATGTTAAGAATTTTCATCAAGGTGACCATACCGTACTTCAATTTTTAGGTATGGAATTGGTCAAACTTGATAAAAGGAAGGGGAATTTGGATAAAATCCTTAGGAGGCGAGAGTGCTTCTGGATTTATCGCCTCAATACACTGTCTCCTATGGGATTGAATGAAGGTTTTTCCTACTCCCCCTTCATTAGTGATCTCTGAACTTAATAATACCATCTATACATTTACAGGATCTTCACTTTATAAATTTCTTGACAATTTAATCACACCACTTCTAATCATCATTATTTTTTGTTATCACGTTTATTATTAATTTTGATATTACCTCTAGAATTCAATGTGGAATTATCTCCTATTCTAGCCACATTACATGGGATTTAAAGATAACTCTAGATGCTTATGATTACACACGACATATATAAGATATATAAGGTATGCGGACTTCGCCCTTTACCTCAAAGAGAACATATGGTTAATCACCAGATGATGTACCCATAGAGATCCAGGTGATCCCTCATAATATACTTTCTTCACATATATGCAAGCAGTATCTTAGTCCTAGAAATATGACATCTTGCCTAAGTCTATATGGACTAAATATTTGGTCCGGGATTCACACATCTTTATTTGTTCCTATAGTTTGCCGGTTTGAACTCTCGGCATAACATTTTGCCACTTCCTACAGATGTCATATTGTTATCTTTATTCCCCTCTCCCTCTGTACGCCCACTTCTCCGACATACTTGAGCCGGATTGGAGCAAGGGAGGAGTAAACTCCGCCTTCTCCTCTCTTTGCCGCTTGTAGCTCCGCCCCTGGATACCCATGTTGGTGTAGACGCACACGCTGACATATCGTTCAGCAGAAGCATCAGCTGACGGCCACTTGCTCCTCCCACAGTATGCTTTGTGCATACACCGGCTGTCACTTATTGGGTGAGTGGATTATCCAGACGATTGGCTACTTAGGATTTAAAAGTCTCTCCACTGACAGAGGTATTTCCAACCCCTGACGAAGGTGCAGCAGATGCACCGAAACGCGCGTCGGGTTTAATTGGGTCACTTACACTAATGGTAGCACGAGTGGTTTGATTTTATTTTCCAAAGCACTGTTACATTTATTTTGAAGGGACTTCAGCTTCTCCGTTCTCCCACATAGGGATAGTGTTTCCATTAGGAGCAACAGGGATAATAGCTCTATTTTTGTTTGGGGCAGGCTGACTTGCCCTACTAGGAGTTACTACCTCCTTAGACTCTCTATTTAGGAGTTATTTGGTGAAGCTGTTTAGGCTAATCTCCTCTCTGGTTTCCCATTTAGGGACATCATAGAACACCCTCGAAGGTGTTTCTAGGAGTTACAGGGATTTTTTGCTCTCTATACTTGCTCTACCTCTGGTACTGGCTGTCTTGCTGCTTTGGGGACTTTTTTTTCTCCTACCATATAGCAACAAGGACAGCTGAGGCTCTATACAGGAGCCTTTAGGCTACACCCTTGGGCTCTCTATGCAGGAGTCAGGAGTCCGAGCTATTTTTCTGTAATCTCTGGGGATTTACCTACTAATAGTCCTCTTCAAAGCTGTTACTTACCTTGTTTATTTTTTGCCCAGTGGCATTCAGTTTATTGATATATTGCAATTAGCCCTACTCATTACATTCCATTTTAAGTGTACTCTCTTTTTTATTTACTAATAAAGTTAGTTTGATGTATATTGAGCCACTTTCTGGGTTTATGTAATACCTCATATCATGCTGTATATCATTTGGTGCTTGTTTTAGGTTTAAATGGTACAGTGTTTTTTGGTGTGGTCACCATATTTATTATTGTCCTATTAATTGTATCTAAAACCAGTTTAGAATCTCTTTCTTGTTATTGAGATTCTATCTCTTTTCTTTTCCAAATACTTTAAGCCGGGTTTAAGCCCTTTACTGGTGGATCTGGAACCACCATCCTGACCTTGGGTGTCCCAACACTCTCACATTCAGTGTGAGTGGCTGATACACCCTTTTGTTCCTTTTTATAAATCACAAGCAACTCCGCTACTTTCCAGCCAATTCCTAGCACATTTCAACTTCAAAAAAAATATTTTTTATAAAGTCCTGATGTTGTCCTAAGAAAGTGTTCTTTTCCTCAAAAGTTTTATTTAAAACATCAATTTGTGATATAAAAATGAGTAGATGTGCCAAAAAAGCTGCGAGAGCCACAGCAGGTAGTACAATGAAATGTTACATTTTTTTAAAAATAAATATAAACAAAACTGACCAACCGGTCCATAGGAAATCATTTATATGGCAAACATAATAAAACATTTCAGGGAACCGACTGGGAGAGTCAGGAAATAAAACAATGAAAGGCACCACCGGGGGAATGGGATAACGTGTGTAGCTAGCATTGTTAAAGATGTTACTTCATGAAGTGTGTTGGTTATTAAGGCGGTCTTCCCAAGAATTTCAGTGTTTGCACCATGGACTGCTGTCTAATGTGGACATCAATTTTTGTTGTAAGGGACGGTCCAGCATTAGTTTAAATTGAAAAGTATTTTGAAATTAAATTGCATCCATCCAGGTTTAATTCATGCTTGGTGCTATGCAAACGATTTGATAACATAAAATAGTTTATAATCATTTGCATTAGAATTAGAGAACAAATTAATTCTATGTCATATTCAATAATCATAAATATTATGAATAAAATAAAAATAGTTTAAAAAAAAAAAATATTGAAATACCAAGAGGTGGGAGGGTTGTGGCACAGCTAAAATGACCTTACAAACTAAGGGGAGTAGAGCTTAGAGATGTCTACAGGGGATAAAAAATGATTTCAGTTTGTTAATTTTCAAATTTTGGTTTGGTTGTAATTCAGAAACAGACAAACTAAATTTTGTCTAAAAAAATCATTAAGTTTTGAAATTCGGATGCACATTGTTCCCTATGTGGAATGAATGAAGGTGGCAGTCACAACGTTTCAAAGTATCTATTTAGGGAGTTATATTCTATGTGTCTATATTTCTATCTTCAAAACTGATGAAACATAAAAATTAAGAAAAGTTCTCTAATCAGCTATCCTTACCAAAATAAATGGATCCAAACTGATTTATTTAGATTTGCTATGAATCAATTTGGTTTTGCTTAATTTTCTGATGTTTCAGAAATTTGTCCCATTCTGAATTGTCCTATTTGGATGAATTTGGACAAAATTCCATTAGCTCCAAAACGAACTATACATGTCTAGCATAGTTTAATTACACAAGAGGTAAATAATATTTTATCAGATGAAAGATAGATTGCCACGTGAGAATATTGCGTCTAAGCAATAGAAACTGTACAAAGATACACATAAATATGTATGTAAATGCAAAAAGCAGATTTTTGGGATTTTATAGAAAACAGACGAAGAATGACGATAGGGAGTTTGAGAATATTGGCATATAAACAATATAAGATTAGAAACAGCATTATGTATTGACTTAGAAACATTTAGTCAAGATAGATAAAAGGTAGAATGGAATTAAGACACAATTAATAGAGATATGAGCATGTGTCATGGTTGTACTTGAGTTGCATTTTTGGGATGAACGTAGCAAGATTTGCATGTGTCAGTAGGCATGTGCATGGGGAAAATTTTCGGTTCAGTTCGGCATTCTGAAATTCGGGATTTTCGCTATTCGGGACTTCGGCAATTCGGCACTTCAAGACTTCGGAACTTCAGCAACTTTGGAACTTCGGCACTTCAGCACTTCGGAACTTTGGCACTTCGACACTTCAGATATTCAGCAACTTCGGAACTTCGGCACTTCAGAAATTCGGCACTTCGACACTTCGACACTTCGGAAATTCGGCAACTTCGGCACTTTGGCACTTTGGCACTTCGGAATTTCAGAATTTCGGAACTTCGGCATTTTGGAATTTCGGGACTTCGGCACCTCGGGACTTCTCTTGCAGCCGCTTGGTAGATAACTCCCTAATACCCACGGTATTAGGGAGTTATCTACCAAAAGGCTGAAAGACCTAAATTGGTCTTTCAGCCGAATTTACTAATACTAAGTAAAAATTACTTAGTATTAGTGAATTTTGCCCCTACTCGCTATATCCCGAGTAGGGGCATGTCTAGTAAACAGTGAGCAGCCTGTGACTGCTCACTGTTTAAAAAAAAAAAAAAAAAGCACCCCCCCGGCCCCCACCCCTGAGCGGCGGGTGGGGGCCCTAAATCAGAATAAGGTGGGGACCTAATGTCCTCCCCCCTGGCCCCCACCCCTGAGCAGCGGGTGGGGGCCCTAAATATTAATAAGGGGGGACCTAATGTCCTCCCCCTGGCCCCCACCCCTGAACGGCCGGTGGGGGCCTTAAATTGTAATAAGGGGGGACCTAAGGTCCTCCCCCCTGGCCCCCACCCCTGAGCGGTGGGTGGGGGCCCTAAAATAAATGACCCCCCGGGTGACTAGGGGTCCCCAAACCCCTAGTCACCCCCTCCCCCAATAAAATGTATCCCCCTACCTACCCCCCCTCACCTTAAAAACTAATGAGGGGGGGGCGTGGCTAGCAGCCGAGCGAGCTGGACGTGATCGAGTAGAGCTCCGCTGCAGCCACGGTGCCAACGGCATACATCTGCAGCGACAAACTGTAAAAATCGCACAATCCTGTGGAGGAACTAAGATGGATAAGAGGGCACCGAGAAAACAGACTAAAAAGGTGACCGAGTCGACCCCAACGGTGTCCGACTTATTTGCGGCCTCTCGCGCCATGCGATTGAACTCACAAGATGGCAGACGGGAAGGCCTGGGTGTCAGGGTACCTGAGGCCTCTACCTCTAAGGGAGGTAGAGACTTGGTGGTTTATCCGTCCAGGCGAGCTGTTTCCTCCGTTCCTCGCGGTTCATCCAGTCACTTAAACACCGGCCGCGAGGAATCCACGTCCTTTTCTAGCAGGACGCTCAATACGTGACGTCATGACGCTATCACGAGCAATCTGTCACTCAAGTGTCCGATATCCAATCGGTACTTGTCAGAGGCGTGATTTCCATCCAGAGCCAGGGTATTTAAGCTTACTCCTTACTTCAGCTCATTGCCCTGTCGTGGTTCTAGCTTGTCTAGTCACTCAGTGCTCTGGTATTCTTGTTTGCTCTATTGGTTTTGACTCGGCTCGTTGTACTACCCTGCTTCTCTGTTATCCCTTGACCCGGCTTGTCTCTCGCTTATCTGTCTTCTCGTTCCCTCGACCTCGGCTTGTCTCTGACTATTCTTTACTCTCGGTACGTTAGTCCGGCCATTCTAAGGCCCGGTATACGTACCTTTCCACTCTTTGTACTCTGCGTGTTGGATCCCTGTCCCGATCCTGACATTACGACAGGGCCAATGGATCCTGCAGGTACAAACAGTCAGCTTGGTTCTTCGGATCCCAGGTTTGACGCCATGGAACATAGGATGGATCAGATGGCTTTGGCACTACAGGCACTTTTGTCTCGTGCTAGTAATCCACCTGAGGAGACACGTACTCCTTCTATCTCTCCTGCAGTCTCAGGTCTAGAGGTAGCCACTGTAGGTGCTTCTTCCCGTATTACCCCACCAGTACGTTATGGCGGGTCACCGGAGAAGTGTCGTGGCTTTCTAAACCAGATTAGCATCCATTTCGAATTACAACCCCGCTCTTATCCTACAGATAGAGCAAAGGTTGGATTTATTATTACTCTACTCATTGAAAAAGCTTTGAGATGGGCCAATCCTTTATGGGAGAATGATAATCCACTAGTCTATAATTATAATGCCTTTGTAGCTGCGTTTAGAAGAACTTTTGACCCTCCTGGCAGAAAGGTCAATGCAGCTAGATTAATGTTGCGCCTTAAACAGGACAATCGAACACTTGTGGATTATGCACTAGAGTTCAGATCCTTGGCGGCAGAAGTTAAGTGGAACGAACAGGCTTATATAGATGTGTTTCTGAATGGGTTATCAGATGTAATTCTGGACGAGGTCGCTACTAGAGAACTCCCTGAAAATTTGGAGGATTTAATTTCTTTTATATCTCGTATTGATGAACGCTTAAGAGAGAGGCAGAACACTCGAGATAGGACCCGTAGACCCTCCTTTAAACTAGCGCCTACCTTTCAAATCTCTGAGTTCGAAGACTTACGTATTCCTGAACCTATGCAGATAGGCAGTACTCATCTCACTGAAAGGGAGAGACAGTACAGGAGAAGGGAGGGTTTATGTATGTATTGTGGAGTCAGGGGTCATTTACGCCTAAATTGTCCCAATCGTTCGGGAAACGCTCGCACCTAAGTTCCTCTAGAGGACAGGCCTTGGGTGTTTCTACTTTGTCCTCTATTCACAACTACAAGGAGCTCAGGCTTGTGTTACCCGTTTCTTTAAAGTGGGAGAAGGGAGTAGTTAAGACTATGGCACTAATCGATTCTGGAGCTGCTGAGAGCTTTATAGATCAGGGTTTTGCTGCCAAGCATGCTATTCCATCCCAGTTAAAAGAGACACCTCTGGCTGTCGAGGCCATCGATGGTAGACCGTTACTTGAGCCTGTTATTTTCCATGAGACCATACCGATTAACTTGACTGTTGGCATCCTGCATAAAGAGGATATATCCTTAATGCTCATTTCTTCTCCGTCTATTCCCATAGTCCTGGGGTACTCCTGGCTGAGGAGACACAACCCTATTATTAATTGGGAATCAGGGGAGATAGTTTCGTGGGGAGAGAATTGTCAAGAAAAATGCTTGCGGAAGGTCTTACCTCTTGGATTAACTAATACATCGAATACCTCTGATAATCCTACAGAAACACAAATTCCGCCTCAGTATCTAGATTTAAAGGCAGTATTTGACAAAAAGAAAGCCGATACCTTACCCCCACACAGGTCCTTTGATTGCAAAATTAACCTACTCCCTGGTACCATGCCTCCCAGAGGTCATGTATACCCATTATCTATAAAGGAGAACTCAGTCCTAGAGGAATATATTCACGAGAATTTAGACAAGGGATTCATCAGGAGGTCCTCCTCCCCTGCCGGGGCTGGATTTTTTTTTGTTAAAAAGAAAGATGGTTCTTTGAGACCTTGTATTGATTATCGAGGCTTGAATAAGATAACCATTAAAAATGCCTACCCGATTCCCTTGATCACCGAACTCTTCGATCGTTTGAAGGGCTCTACAATTTTCACCAAGTTAGACCTCAGAGGGGCATATAACTTGGTGAGAATCCAGCAGGGACATGAGTGGATGACGGCATTCAATACTCGATATGGTCACTATGAATATACTGTTATGCCTTTTGGGTTATGCAATGCGCCAGCTGTGTTCCAGGATCTGATAAATGAGGTTCTTAGGGAATTCCAGCAAGATTGCGTCATTGTATACCTAGATGATATACTCATTCATTCTAGTGAGATTGAGATTCATCACATGCAAGTCAGGAGGGTTTTGCACAAGCTTCTCCAGCATGGATTGTACTGCAAGTTGGAGAAATGTAGCTTTGATCAAACCCAGGTAACCTTTCTCGGCTATGTGATCTCTGGGGAGGGATTTAAGATGGATCCGGATAAGCTCCAATCCATTCTAGAGTGGCCTTTACCCACAGGTCTTAAAGCCATACAGAGATTTATTGGTTTTTCCAATTATTATAGGCGCTTTATTAAGGGCTATTCTTCCATTATTGCACCTATCACTAACATGACCAAACAGGGGGCTGATACTAAGAATTGGACTACTGAAGCTCTCCTTGCGTTCAAGACTCTCAAGGAGCTTTTCGCTTCCGCTCCAATTTTAGTTCACCCTGACACTTCTCTGCCTTTTTTGCTTGAGGTAGACGCATCAGAGACTGGTTTAGGTGCTGTTCTATCTCAAAGGTTGGGTGTTGATAAACCATTACATCCATGTGGATTTTTCTCTAAAAAATTGACCGGTACTGAAAGCAGGTATGACATTGGTGACAGAGAATTACTAGCGGTTATCAAGGCTTTGAAAGAATGGAGACATTTATTGGAAGGTACATTACATCCTGTTACCATTCTGACAGACCACAAAAACTTGTCCTATATCGGAGAGGCCAAGCGTCTGTCCTCCAGGCAGGCTCGTTGGTCGTTGTTTCTTACCCATTTCAATTACGTTCTGACTTACAGACCTGGGTCAAAGAATTCTAAAGCTGATGCGCTATCTCGCCAATATGAACCCTCTGCTTCAGTTGAACCACTTTTGTCCTCCATTGTACCCAAATGCAATATTATTGCTAATACCAGTCTCAAAATTCATTCTCCGCTACTTGACCAGATCTTGAAGTCACAACATCTAGCTCCCGGAAACACTCCTGAGGGAAGAAACTTTGTTCCTCCTGAACTTCAACTGGAGCTCTTACAATGTTTTCATGAAAGTAAAATAGCTGGTCATCCTGGTATTCGCAAGACATACTCTCTGATATCCAAGGATTTCTGGTGGCCTTCACTTCGAAAAGATATTGAGGAGTTCGTCGCAGCTTGTGAGACTTGTGCCAAGACTAAACTACCTCATGCATCTCCATGTGGCCTGTTACACCCCTTGGACATTCCTGAGAAACCTTGGTCCTGTTTGTCCATAGACTTTATCGTTGATTTGCCTGCTTCCAAGAGACAGACTGTTATTCTCACGGTGGTGGATAGATTTACTAAGATGGCCCATTTCGTGCCATTACCTAAACTTCCGACTTCTCCTGAATTGGCGGAGATTTTTGCGAGAGAGGTTTTTCGCCTACATGGGATTCCTTCAGAGATTGTTTCTGATAGAGGTTCTCAATTTGTCTCACGTTTCTGGAGATCCTTTTGTTCTCAAATGGGCATCAAATTGAACTTCTCCTCTGCCTATCACCCTCAGTCTAACGGAGCTGCTGAACGTACTAATCAAAAGATCGAACAGTATCTGCGTTGCTTTGTTTCCGAACACCAGGACGATTGGGTCGGTCTGATTCCTTGGGCGGAGTTCGCACACAATAACCTTGTTTGCGATTCAACTCGCTCTAGCCCTTTCTTCATGAACTATGGCTTTCATCCTTCGATTTTTCCTTCGGTTTCCTCTTCTCAGGGGATACCGTCGGTTGATGATCATGTCGCCAACCTGAAGAAATTATGGGATCAGACTCGGCAAATTCTATTACATAGTTCCTCGCTGTTCAAGAAACACGCTGACAAACATAGAAGAGCGGCTCCTGTTTTTGTTCCTGGGGATAGGGTATGGTTGAGTACCAAGAATATTCGCCTAAAAGTTCCATCTATGAAATTTGCTCCTCGCTACATAGGCCCTTACAGGGTTCTCACTCGTATCAATCCGGTTGCGTATCGCCTTGCTCTGCCACCTGCCTTACGCATTCCTAACTCTTTTCATGTCTCCTTGTTGAAACCCCTCATTTGCAACAAATTCTCCTCTAAGGTCCCCTCGCCTCGTCCTGTTCAGGTGGAAGGTCGGGAGGAGTACGAGGTCAGCTCCATCATTGACTCCAGAATTTCAAGGGGAAAATTGCAATATCTGGTCAACTGGAGGGGATATGGTCCTGAGGAGAGGAGTTGGGTACCTCAGGAGGACGTCCATGCTTCTCGCCTTCGCAGAGCATTTCACCTCCGCTTCCCATCTCGCCCCGGTTCATTCCGCCCGGTGGGCGTATCTGAGAGGGGGGGTACTGTCAGGGTACCTGAGGCCTCTACCTCTAAGGGAGGTAGAGACTTGGTGGTTTATCCGTCCAGGCGAGCTGTTTCCTCCGTTCCTCGCGGTTCATCCAGTCACTTAAACACCGGCCGCGAGGAATCCACGTCCTTTTCTAGCAGGACGCTCAATACGTGACGTCATGACGCTATCACGAGCAATCTGTCACTCAAGTGTCCGATATCCAATCGGTACTTGTCAGAGGCGTGATTTCCATCCAGAGCCAGGGTATTTAAGCTTACTCCTTACTTCAGCTCATTGCCCTGTCGTGGTTCTAGCTTGTCTAGTCACTCAGTGCTCTGGTATTCTTGTTTGCTCTATTGGTTTTGACTCGGCTCGTTGTACTACCCTGCTTCTCTGTTATCCCTTGACCCGGCTTGTCTCTCGCTTATCTGTCTTCTCGTTCCCTCGACCTCGGCTTGTCTCTGACTATTCTTTACTCTCGGTACGTTAGTCCGGCCATTCTAAGGCCCGGTATACGTACCTTTCCACTCTTTGTACTCTGCGTGTTGGATCCCTGTCCCGATCCTGACACTGGGAACACCACGATCACCCTCGAGCCCGGGTAGTGGCATGGCCACAGGGGGATCGGAATCCGATACCGGACAGATACTGGCTAAACTAGCCGAAGTACGATCCTACCTGGCCACCGAGATGATCCGCAACACTGCAGAGGTCAAAGCGGAAATCCAGGCCTTGGGCGTCCGGACGGCAGAATTGGAACAGTGGGTGGAAACTACTGTGGTAGCTCACAATGCAGCCGCCGCACAAATTAACTTCCTGACAGCCCAGCTCCTTACTGCTACGTCGGCGATCGATGACCTAGGGAACAGATCGCGGAGAAACAACGTTCGCCTCCGCGGCCTACCGGAACAAGAAGGGGAAGGCTCCCTCGCCGAGGTTGTCTTGGATATTTTCCGTCCACTTCTCCCTGATATACCGGACCATCTATGGCACATCGAGCGGGCACATAGAGCCCTCAGGGCCAAGAGAGCAGCGGACAGGGGACCTCGAGATGTGATTGTGAGATTCCTCTCCTTCCAAACAAAAGAAGCCGTTATGAGATGTGGTAGAGATCGCCCGATATCTCATAACGGGGCGGAAATAGCCTTATACCAGGATCTCACCCTGCAAACTTTACAACGACGGCGTGAGTGGCGCCCAATAACCGAGCTCTTACAGAAACACTCGGTTCGATACGCCTGGGGCCACCCCTTTCGCCTGCTGGCGTTCAAAGACGGACGCACTAAAGTCTTATTTCCTGATGGCGACCCGGCAACTTTTCTCAGTGACCTGGGGATCCAGGTTCCTGAGGGTTTTGCGGTACCGACAGCACCGACGGAGGTCCTTGCAGCTCTCCCCCGCGAGTGGATGTCAGCCGGCGAATGACGAGGTCAGCTCTCCGGTGGCGGTCTGCGGTCGGATATCGGTGGTTCCTGGCGGTGAGATCCTCCGGGCGGGTTAAAATTGTTTGGGAGGGTGGTTCCGACTCCCCTTCCCTTTTTTGTCCTATTTTGGGGTTTTTTATGGGGATCCCACGAGGGTACCAGGGTTCCCTGCACGGGTGGGATCTTTCCGATTGGGGGGGTTTGGGCTGTACGATGTCCCCGATCTCCACCTTCCCGTGTGAGTCCGCCGACTGGGCCCCCTCACTGTTGCTTCCTCTGTAACTCTTCCCCGGCCTGGCGACGGGCAGTCATTATGGGTCTGGACAGGCTTTTTCTCTCCTCTTTGTGGACCCAACAGGACTTGCAGCAGTGTCCCGTCTCGTCTCGGCCCCCCCGAATGACTATTTGGTTTTTGCAACTGTACCGGGAGACGGGCGGCGGGCGGCGGGCGGCGGCCCCGGTGATAAATATGTTTGGGGTTATAGTTCACTGTACAATGAGATTTGCTGTGTATTTTATACATTCAAGGGTTATGTGCTTGGGGGCGTTCTGAAGGGGGTGGGGGGGTGTAGCGCCCTTTCTCTCTCGGTCCACTCACGGGAAATGGGGTATATGCTCTATGCTTTTTGCCTCGGCTGGCCTGATGGGGTGGGGGATGTTCTCGTCTACATCCCCCCCCCCCAGCCTGCACACTGACTATGTATGTAGGTATGTACCGGGATCGGATGCATGGGGGGCCGGAGCCCACTCCGGGGCGTGGGGGATTGGGATTTGTTTCATGTTTATCCATGATATTTCTGCAAATTTTATGTTTATGCCCTGACCGGGGCTCTTTCACGCACGCTAATCGCTTAGAGGATCTAATATATGTTTATACCACCATGGCCCTGAGGGAGGGCCCCGGTGCGGACCTCCTAGTTCTCCGTTCCTTAGGGAGAGGAATCCGCTTAATGGAGATATGTCCCTCATTTGCCTCTCGCTCCCCCAGATGGGCAGGTTCCGCTTTACGGGGGGGATCGTAGCGGGGGGCTCCCCCCCCAGCGCCCGAGTTTCTACCATGACTGGGTCCACTATCGAGGGGGAGGGGTTTTTTACCCCTGAGGGGGAATCTGCCCGAGTGATGCGGTAGTGGGGGAGATGACAGTTTCTCCGGTAGTGCCCGGCTCGGGTGGGGGGTGGGAGGGGGTTGGTTCCATTCTAGCCGTTTAGCTTTCCTTGTTTGTCCTCAATATGATTTAGGTAGGCACCTAGGAGTGCCTATCACTGTTGGTCTGTGTTCATGCTACCCTGGAGCATTTTACGTGCTCTGGAGTCGCTTCAACACATACCCCATATTGACCTGGCTATAGGTAAGCCCAGGCGAAAGTTCTCACAATTGTTATTCTTCTTCTTCTTCTCTATACCTATTTCTTTTCCTTCCTCTATTCTCTCCCCTCCCTGTTCCCCCTTTCCCATTTTCCCTCTCCCACCTCCCTGGAAGGGAGACGTTGGCGTCCTTAGGTATATTGCCAAATACGGAATTGGTTTGCATAGACCGAGCTACTGCTCGCGGTACTTACTCTGTACATTACAAAATGCACGTCGGCTCCGGGTGGGTCAGACACGTGAGACAAGCATGACTCTTTATCTGACGCAATGCCATTAAAGTTACTGTCCCTGAACGTCAAGGGCCTTAACGCACCGAGCAAACGTCGCCTTATGTTTAGGGATCTTAAGCGCTCAAACCCGGATATAGTATTCTTGCAGGAGACGCATATACCGGCACCGGCGAAGTTCGCTCTGAAAGATCATGTATTTCGAACCGTGCACGAGGCTAGGGCTTTGAACAAACGGAATGGTGTTGCTTTGCTTATACACCACAGATGCCCATTTAGACTGGGAAAGGTGACAGCGGACCCATCAGGGCGCTTTATCCTTGTGTCGGGAAGTTTGTACTCCCATGCGATTCACTTTCTTAACATCTATGCCCCCAATGACCCCTCTGCTGAATTCTGGGATGATATGGCCCACTTGGTAAATGATTTACCACATGGCATGGTAGTAGTGGGAGGGGATCTTAACGCTACTCCATGTCCAGCTGTAGATCGAAGCCGGAGCGGTGGCCTACCGAGGTCTCATAGGAGAGGGGGACAGGACAAACTGCTCCGTTCCTTTATTCTCCAAACAGGCCTATTGGATATCTGGAGGGCGCATCACCCGACTGACCACAATTATACCTACTATTCTGCCCCCCACGATACTTACTCCAGAATCAATATGTTTTTAGTAAACTCACAATCAGCATCAAAAGTCTCGGGATCTACGATAGGCTCTATCACTTGGTTGGATCACTCTGACCTTGGATAACTTATGTGTAGCGTCCCCATGGTCCTGGAAGTTAAATACTTCCTTGCTGCAGGATCCGACCATAGTAGAGATAGTTCGGACGGAATTGATAGACTATTTCAATAGGGAAACAGGGTCGGATCTCCGTCCGGCTACGATATGGGCCGCCCATAAAGCGGTTATTCGTGGCATTTTGATTCGCGAAGCCTCGCTGAGGAAGAAACGCATATCGCAATTGCTGTCATCTCTCCTAACGGCTTTGGGAAAAGCTGAGGAGAAACATAAGACTGCCTCGTCACCCACCACATTAGCGAGCGTACGGGACGCACGGAACTCGGTTCGCGAGGCACTCCTTGACGATACAGCTAGAGCCATAGTGTGGTCCAAGAGGACTTACTATGAAAAATCCAACAAAATGGATACGCTATTAGCCAGATCTCTCCGTCCAAGGCAGGGCCAGTCGCATATATTGAGGGTAAAGGATAACACGGGTAAGTATTGTACAGATCCCACCGACATAGCCAAGGTCTTCACGGATTACTTCTCCAATCTATACAATCATTCCGAGGATGACGACGCAACACGTCAGCGTGAAACTGATGATACCAAGAATTTTCTGTCGCATCTATCCTTGCCGACGTTGAAGGGGGAAGATTCCGCTGCCCTTGGATCAAGAATTACAGCAGAGGAGATTGACGCGGCGATTTCCTCCCTGAAAGGCAACAAAGCTCTGGGCCCGGATGGCTTTGAAGGTAGCTATTATAAGGTCTTTCGTGAGGAACTTACACCCCACTTGGAAACCCTGTTCAACAACCTCATGGAGGGGGGTATGCCGGATAGAGACATGTCACTGGCTGACGTGGTCCTTTTGCCAAAGCCTGGCAGGGACGATTCGATACCGGAAAACTTTCGCCCGATTTCATTAATAAATCACGATTCAAAGATATTGGCGAAGATCCTGGCGACTCGCCTGAACCCTTTCTTAACACATCTAATTCACCCAGACCAGGTGGGGTTTATCCCTAGTAGACAACTGTTTGAGAACACTAGGCGTAACATCGATCTCATATGGCGGCAGACCGACGAGGGGATCCCGACGCTGCTTTTATCACTCGATGCGGAGAAGGCCTTTGACAGAGTTAAGTGGCCTTATCTCTTCGAGGTTCTCCGACATTTTGGCCTCCCGGACACTTTTATAACAGCAATTAGGGCAATGTATACTGATATTCAGGCGCGGGTCCGGATCGCGGGATCGAAAGTTATGCCCTTCAGGTTGGGCAACGGAACGAGGCAGGGCTGTCCTTTGTCACCTTTATTGTTTGCTTTATCACTGGAGCCCCTTTTGCAAAAAGTGCGTAATACTCAGGAGATTCGAGGGATTCAGATCGGGGGACAACGATACGTCGTATCCGGTTTTGCCGATGACGTGCTGTTGACCTTGACGGACCCGAGACCATCGAT
This sequence comes from Pelobates fuscus, assembly GCF_036172605.1. Lineage (NCBI taxonomy): Eukaryota > Metazoa > Chordata > Amphibia > Anura > Pelobatidae > Pelobates > Pelobates fuscus. Next base: position 436,672,008 of record NC_086318.1, read on the forward strand.
GGCAGCTTTAATGGCCGTATTGGACGCTTATAGCGATCTGGCCGGATATAGGGTGAACCTGTCCAAATCGAGCGCTCTCCCTCTCAATATGCCTGACTCGGATGTGATTCATATAAAGGAGACTTATACGATCAATATTGCTAGAGACCATATCAAATACCTTTGGGTTCGACTGACGGCGGACCCGGCCCGGCTCTACCAGCAAAACTATGTGCCTTTAATTCGCACTCTAATTTCGGATATGGAAAAATGGCAGGATAAGCCGATCTCATGGATCGGCAGGATCCATGCAGTAAAAATGCTCCCTAGAATCCTGTTCCTATTCAAAGCTCTTCCGGTTAGACTAACTAACTAATTTATTTGGCAGAACAGGAAACATAGAGTCTCACGAAATATCTTATATCGAGCCAAAACGAGGGGTGGTTTAGGTTTACCGAATCTATATTTTTATTACCTAGCGGCCCAATTAGCGCAAATAGCGTTATGGCACTCTCCCCCGGACGAGAGGAGGTGGGTAGATTTAGAGTCCTCCCTCATGGGGCCTGACATTCCCCAGTTCTTCATGTGGATTCCTAAGGCCAACAGGCCGTCACGGCATATTAAATGCCCGGCAATAGCGAACTCCTTGAAACTATGGGATGCCACATCACTAAAATATGGGCTATCCTCACAGAACTCCCCATTGACTCCATTCCTAAGAAACACAGCCTTTAGCCCGGGTTTACATGCCAGGGATTTCAAGGGCATAGAGAGCGCTGGTGTCCAACGTCTCTGCCATTTATACAAAGGCGGTTCGCTTCTTCAGTTCGAGGACTTGAAGGCTAGAGCTCCTATGCGCCCATCTGATTTCTTTAGGTATCTGCAATTAAGAGATTATGCCCAGACACCAGTAGTTAGAACTACTGCTTTAACGGTGCCTACCTTTTTCGAAAACATGTGCCTTAAAAAACACCTCCCGAAAGGTCTTATTGCTGCTCTGCATTCACATTTAAGTATTACCACGCCGGAATGGGGGACGCTTACATACACATCCCAATGGGAGGCTGACCTTGGTGAGGAGTTGGAAGGGGTGGAGTGGCAGGAGATATGGGAAGCTGCGGCAGCTTCGTCTATATGCGTCTCCATGCAGGAACAAGCGTATAAGACCATGTTCCGGTGGTATACCACACCAGTAAAGCTTTGTAGAATACACTGAATCTCTACTGATTTGTGCTGGAGAGGTTGTGGCCAAAAGGGAACCTATTTGCACATGTGGTGGGACTGCGCGGAGGTCCAAAAGTTCTGGAAGCAGGTTGCGGAGCTAATAAGAGATATTTTTAATAGAGGGATCAAATTAGACCCTTGGGTGTTCCTTCTGGCCAGACCTATGGAGGACTGGTCCAAAACAGAACAGAAGTTGATAAATAAAGTGAATTTAGCTGCTAGGAGAGCCCTAGCACAAGGGTGGCTACAGAGTGTTACTCCTCCACTGAATGTTGTTCTGCAAAAAATTTAAGATTCCTTTCTTATGGATAAATTGACGGCGAAGGTCAGAGGCACAATCGCGAAATTCGACAAGGTCTGGGCACCATGGATAGACAGTGGAGTGGGCGATTAAGAGGCGGAAGGTGTGGGCTCATTCCCCCATGCCCCTATCTCTATGGGACCTTGTGTTTCCTGTTCATCCGCTCCACATCACACTATACCCCTACGTGGGACTTTCAGGATCCCGCTGGGGGGCATATGGCACGCTGTCGACCCTCTCGGTGTCGGACATCTCAAGGCCGACACTATCCTATGTACCATTTCACTTATGCATGCCGATTATAAATTATAAACTACATAAATAGGTCCCAACGTCTCCCCCCTTACCATCCCTTCCCTACCCACTCGATTTCTCATTCCTATCTTCTCTTGCTCCTATCTCTAGTTTTTTCTACCTTCCACCCTTTTTCTTTCTTTCTTTCCATCCTTTAAATCTGACTGGCCCGCCTTTTTCTCTTCACGTGCGGATACCTTCTTGGCCCTGCTTCCAGGGAACTGTGAACGCCTAGGGTTTGCCGTGGATTTGATGTAGCATTTAAAAAGGCAAGCACACGCTCAAGGCTGGAGGAGGGGAATATACCTAAATATAACTTGAATCTAATGAAACTGTGTCAGTACTCCTCTGATTAACATGACCCACGTGATATTACCAGTCAAATGTTCTTTTTTCTCTTTTCTTTTTTGTTTTATATATATATATATATAAAAATTAGGTTGAACACCATCTCTAAGTATGAACCTTCATGGCCGATGTTCGCTCACTATACCCACCATTACTGACTGCTTATTTTTGTTGTTCCTTTTTGCCATACTCCTATCTTCGCTGATGCCTGAAAATGTTCAGTTCTTTGTATGTATGCTATTACTACTGTTATATATGGTGTTGAAACCTTGTAATAAATAAAGAATTTAAAAAAAACAAAAAACTAATGAGGGGGGGCCTTTAACTAAGTACCTGTAAAAAAAAAACAAAAAAACTTACCATTCGATGTTTTCTTTCTTCTAAAATTTTCTTTTTTAGCCCCAAAAAAGGGCAAATAAAAAAACATAATAATCAACGCAATTATAAAAAAAAAAAAAAAAAAAAAAGAGCGCAAAAAAAAAATCCATCTTCACCCATGGAGGGCTCCGCGCAAACTGAGCTCTGCAGGGTGGGGGAAGGCTTATAAAGCCTTGCCCCGCCCTGCAATTAGGCTCAGAGCACTCTAATTGGTGGGTTTAAGCCATCCAGAGTGCTCTGACAGGTAAATGAAGAGACTGACAGGTAAGTCTCTACATTTACCTGTCACAGCACTCTGATTGGTTGGTTTGAAATCCACCAATCAGAGTGCTCTGTGTCATTTTACACAGCGTGGGAAAGTGCACTTCAGCACTTCGGAACTTCGGCACTTCGGAACTTCGACACTTCGGAACTTCGACACTTCGGAACTTCGACACTTCGGAACTTCGGTAATTTCGGAACTTTCGGACATTCGGAAGTACGAAACGAATTGCACATGTCTAGAAGTCAGGATAAAAAGTAAGGTCAAGGTGGTAGGCTTATGTGAAGCACAATTGGTTAAAGAGAATATGCTCTATTTTTTTGAGATATAGTTTAAGGAAGTAGGTTATTATTCATTTATAGTCAGAGAAGGGGCAATTATTGAGACAATCCATGTACAAAGTAGAGAAATCATGGAACGACAAAAAACCATATGAGTGGATATGTCAGCATATAGGTGGTACTAGAATAAAATTAATATGGTACGGTCTCCAAAAAGAGGCAATATAATGTGAAAGTCAAAATAAAAGATTAAATGAAAGTAGCAAACAGTATATTGCAGGTAAGGTTTGGAGAAGAGGTCCACAGTGTCAAAATCAAAAGAGAGCAAAAGAAAAGAGAAAGTAAAGTTACATTTCTTTTACAGAAAATTATAGTAGCTATAAAAAATAGCAGAGGGGGGTATCAATTACGGTAAGGGGAGGGAAGTGTTTTAGAGAGAACGAAAGGACAACTCATTGTTAGTTGCGGGGGAAAGGAAGCTTAAAGTGGAAGAAGAGACAAATAAGGATGGAGTGAGTGTGGTACTTTTTTGTCATGACTACTTGCCTTTTTTGATTAATCTTTTTTTAAGTGCTTGAGGTAGTGATGGTGAGAGGGGGTACTGGAGAAATTAGTAGACTATGTTTCCAGAGCAAGGCGGTGGGTTTAACAGTAGGGAAGTAAGAGACTAATAGTACCAGAAGTATGATGTGGCTCTAGACTTATTTCAGCAATGCTTAGGAATGTAATTGGAGGTTGCAAGTCATTTTCTATTAAGGTAGATGTAGGATTTGTTTGGATCTGCTTTATCATCCATTAAAGAAAGGTAAAATTTGAAAAAAAGAGCACATACTTGCTTCATTAAGAACTGTTTCTATTTGAAGGTCCTGATTCATCACCGTGACATCTACTATGATTTGCAATCAGTTGGGTGAGAAAATGTATTTTTGCTTCTCCGGTGAGCTTTCTGTTCCCATCCATGTGTGCATATTGTTTCAGTGATGTTCCTGAATTCGCTAATTTGATTGTTCAACTTCTCAGTCATGTAAGGCTGTCAGTATTAAATGTATCAGATACTTATATAATCGGTTTCAATGGAACAAGCCCATTATTAGAAATGTCATATAGAAAGCATAGTACAGGAGTAAATGTCATGTGTTGAAAATGAAATAGCAATTAAAGCTAAACATGTTTGTGCCTTTTCCTGTAAGTATATCAGTCTTTTTTGTGTCTGTCACAGTAATGCAAAAAAGTACCAATATTGGATCTAAAATGTTGATATTTTTTTTGCTGCAATTTTGTGCATTGTGTGAAAAAATATTCAATTGATCAATGCAATCCCTCAACTCCAACTACGTATTACTCCAAAAAAAAAAAAAGAAAAAAATACCATTCCTATTCAGGTTTACATTCTGTTACCGATTACTCAAGTCTATCCTTTATTTTTTTATTTTTTATTATTTTGCATAATGGCAAATATTCTCTTTTTTAAATATGCTATTGTTGGTTTTATTTTTTGATAATTTACATTTTGTTATGTGAATTTAAAAGATTGAGTTTAGGTTTTTTTTTGTGTGTTGATATACCATAATTTATTTCTATTTTTATGAAACTTAATTGAGAGCAGAAGCAACACTTAAGCTACAATGACAGGGTTATTCACTTAATTCTGATTAATAGTTAATTAAAATCAAAATGTCAAAATTGAAGTAACTGATAGTGATATTTATTTTTGTCATAATAATTAGAAAATGGACTTCATAAGAAAAGAAAATAATGTAAAAAGATATATAAATAACACTAGGAAAGAATTTCAGACTATAGAAACCTTTATATCTGGGATGGAGAACGGCCCTGTCTCATCCTCCGTGGCCAGTGTTGAAGACGAATGCCACATCATCCAGTAATAGTTTCAATGACTTGGGAGGATGGGAAGCGACCTCTGATTTCTCTCCAAAATTGCAGTCATTTAATTTTTTACTTTGACAACATTCCCAGAAACGTGCCAAACAGGGCCGGCCTTAGGCCTTTAGGCGCCCTGTGCGAAAAATCTTCACAGCGCTCCCCTCCCCGTCATCCATGTATGATGTAATGTTTGTGTTGTCTGTGTATGTGATAGGTGTGATGACTGTGTGTGATATGTATGCTATGTGTTGGCTGTGTGTGATATTTGAAATGGGTGTATTAACAGTGTGTGATATGCGTGTATTGATTGTATGTGATATTTGTGCTGGGTTTATTGGCTCTGTGTGATGTGATTTAATTCAGATAAAAACATGTATTTAGGCCTGTGTGTGAATGCAGGTGTATATTTTTGCAGAGTTATGTGCACACAGTCAGATGCACACATTTATACATATACACTGTCAAATCCACCACATATACATAGCCCCAGGCAGATAGTCACACACACAGGATCAGGCAGAAACACACAGGTACAGGCAGTAACACACATACACAGTTACATGTAGATAAACACACTCACACACAATTACAGGCAGACAGCCACACACACACACACAGCCACATATACAGTTTTACACACACGCACACACACACACACACACACACACATACAGTCTTACAAACACATACTTACATGCAGACAGTCACACACATGCAGACAGCCACACATATACACACAGTCAGCCACACACATACACACAGGCAGACAGCCACACACACACACACACACACACACAGAGTCAGACGGTCATACACACACATGAAGACATCCACACACAAAGAGGCAGACAGTCACACACACAGGCAGACAGCCACACAAACACACACAGGAAGACAGCCAAACAAACACACACAGGCAGACAGTCACACTCACACTGACAATCACAAATAGTTACCTGTGTTCATTGTGGAGGCAGTGCAGCTCCTGGAGACTGTTTGTTGGGGAAGCAGGGACTCCTTCCTGCTTCCCCTGTAGCAGTTATCTGGCACTTTGAGCTGCGCCCCCTTCGGTCAGTTTTGCCCCGCCCATCCCCCGTTACACAGGAAGCAATTTATTTATTTAATATTTTTTTTAAATCTCAGCCGGCCATGTGTCACTTTTTACTAACCCAAATTTTGCCATTCTCTGAGAAATGACAGATACTACGATTTTAATAACAGATTATTTTAACATAGGGATAGTCTGTAAACATAAAATATGGATCAATGAAAAGGATTCTGACAATGGAATTTGGAAAGAACATACATTGTAAATACAACTGGAATATTGGGTAATTTAATGGATATATTTGTGACATTAGGTTTATGACATTAAGATGGTCTATATGAAGTATAGGCAGGTTATAAACATGATACGTTGGTATAAATACAAAAAGAGAAGTCCTGCGCTTAAGCAGCAAGGACTACAACACACATCAGCCCCAATACATAGTAAAAACCAAAGAAAAGAAAATGTTACTTGCGCTTTCTCCTTAATCCCTATGTATATTTAGACAAATGGAGGTCATTTAGTTGCTCCAATGGCCATTGGAGGGATGCCCGCCTGCCAACGTCAAGGCAGACCCCCCTAGGGGGGCAGGCGGGCATCCCTCCAATGGCCATTGGAGCAACTAAATGACCTCCATTTGTCTAAATATACATAGGGATTAAGGAGAAAGCGCAAGTAACATTTTCTTTTCTATGATACGTTGGTATGTTTACAAATATGAGCAAAATTCTTGAGTAACAATAATTGTGCCAAAAACACAGGACATTCAGTTTACTGAATTATAATTACTTATGTTTTAGAAAGTTAACAGTAAGCCAGATTATCATAATTATGCATGAATGGAAATGATTAAATTTTAAAGGGACCACTTTCCCAATTTCTGAGTTGTGTCCCAAGCATTATTATATATGTATTATACCAAGTCCATTGCAGACAGCAAATTAATACATTCATTGAGTTCATTTTGGCAGATTCAAACTTTAACTCTGTCATTTTAATGTCTCAGTGAAAGCTTTGTATCGATGTGCTAGTTGGTGATAATTTGCATTTGCATTGCACATTTTACCTTACACTGCAGAGAGTCTTGGAGGAAGCATTTCCCAAGTAAGTGGGTACAGTATATCCTCAAGTATAAGTCGACCCTAATTTTACCACAAAAAAATGGGAAAACGTATTGACTCGAGTATAAGCCTAGGGTGGGAAATGCAGCAGCTACTGGTAAATTTCTAAATAAAATTAGATCCCCCAAAAATTACATTAATTGAATATTTATTTACACTGTGTGTATATAATGAATGCAGAGTGTGTGTTTGTGTGTGTATGCAGAGTGTGTATATAATGAATGCAGTGTGTGTTTGTGTTTGTGTAGTGTGTGCATATAATGAATGCAGCGTGTGTGTATATAATGCAGAGTGTGTGTATATAATGTAGAGTGTGTGTTTGTGTGCAGTGTGTGTGTATATAATGCAGAGTGTGTGTATATAATGTAGAGTGTGTGTTTGTGTGCAGTGTGTGTATATAATGCAGAGTGTTTATTTGAATTAATGCAGTGTGTGTATATAATGAATGCAGAGTGTGTGTATGTAATGAATGCAGTGTGTGTGTATATAATGCAGAGTGTGTGTTTGTGTGAATGCAGGGTGTGTGTTTGTGTAAATGCAGTGTGTGTGTATATAATGAATGCAGTGTGTGTGTGTGTGTGTGTAGAGTGTATATATGATGCAGAGTGTGTGTGCATATAATGCAGTGAGTGTGTGTGTGTTTGTGTAGTGTGTGTAAACTGAGTGGGGGGAGGGCCACCCACCCTTAGATAGGCTCAATTTGTCCATGAAGTGTGGACTTTAAGTTACTAGCCATGGATGGGAGTAGGGGAAATGCATGGTAGCAGATATAAAGAGTGAATTTACTGGCCTTACTGACTGTGGAACTAGTCTGATGGTACACATGTATGCCAGTGAGAAGGGTCTCTTGCTTTTCCATACTCAGAAAGGATGCCTCACATGGAACTTCAAAGTTTCTCACCCATCAGTATAAACAGACTCTGGGAAGTAAGGATTTGTCAATGTACTTAGAAGGAATTGCCCACTCCATAGGCCGTGAGCATTAGTTCCATGACTTTAGGAGATAGTTCCAAGAAGACACAAGTAGTCTCTGTGCCAAGTGGTCCTCTGAATGACATCCACTGGGTGGTTTAGCAAAATGTAGGTATCGTGTTAGCATAGTATAGGGATTCATATTTAGTGACAGTGTTAGTGCAGTGTAGATGTAATGTTAATTGTAGTGTAGTGCAGTGTTTTAGGTTGCGTAAAGGTTAATGGTAGAATTTAACTTTCAGAGGAGAACATGGTCTCTGCTCCTCCATTTAGTACTCTCATGGTGTGGGTCATGACTCTTTGATCCCTCAGGTCTGGGATAATATTGCATCCAGCATGGTGGTGGTTTGTTGGTAAAATGTGCATGTATAGGATTTTCCTTCAGTATAACCAGTTCTAGTTACTATAGCAATAATTAAGAAAGTGCATTTTAGTTTTGTTTTAGTGTGCTACGTTTAAGTCACTAATAGGTAGATGTTAATTTTTTTTGTCCCCCCTCCCTGCTTGTTGCCTGGCCAGGGAGGGGGATATGTAACTCCCTGGTGGTCCAGTGGATGGGCTGTGCAGGGGGGGGCGGAGCAAGCTGTTACATACCTTTGTAGCAGCTCCTGTCAGCTCCGTGCAGCTCCCCTGTTCAGCTCAGTGTAAGTCTTGCGCTCTGCGTGCCGCGTGGAGCATTGCCATGGTAACCCGTGTCAACGCTCTGATGGCCGCCGGTGTCGCGAGACTTACACTGTGAGCTGAACAGGGGAGCTGCACGGAGCTGAACGGAGCATACAGGAGCTGCTACAAAGGTATGTAACAGCTTGCTCCGGCCCCCAACAGGACCGCCGGGCTTGTAATGAGCCTGGAAGTCCTGGTCTGTATTATGGCAATATAAGTTGCCATAATACAGACCTTGACTAGAGTATAAGCCGAGTGGGGCTTTTTCAGCACAAAAAATGTGCCGAAAAACTCAGCTTATACTCAAGTATATACGTTAAATCTCATAAGAGCAAGCATTAGGTTGCTGGGATATTACCTGCCAAAAATGGGGCACAATGGCGCTGAGGCAGGCCTATGCAATGTATGATGATATACTGTATCTAAACTCCCATTATCTTTGCTTAAGTCAGGAGTTTTTAAAAACTTAAATTCTGTGAGCTTTGACGTAAGAGAATGGGTGTGATGGATTCTGTGTGTAATAAAATGGGGAATACACTATGAATCTGGTTTGCTGACTTTCAAAGCTCTACACCACCAGCACATCAGTTACTTCAGCAAAACTTGGTCATTTAACTCTCAAATGCTCCATTCCCTCAGAAAATAACTATAATTGTGGGTTCTACTGACTTAACAGCCTTTAGCTATACTGGATAAACCCTGTGGATCTCTATTCCCTGCACAACAAGGTCTCTTTAATGGAAATAGAGAGAGAGAGAGAGAGAGAGAGAGATGCATGACTCCTCTCTTTACTCAAGATTCCACAATTTACTCAACAGTCCACAATTTTACTGCCAGCTAGAAAGAGCGAGAAAATAGTTTCTTATCTTCTGATTATAAATTTACATGTATTAGTAGAACTGAAGCTTATGTAGATGTTAAGGTCAATAATTAAGTTTTAGAGGTTTTTTTTATTTCATACATTTATTTTTTATTTTTTTGTTATTCCTTATTTTTGCGTGCATAAAGAAAAAGCAGTAAAATATGCTTTTGCAATGCCCCAACAGCATATACACACGATATAATAATAAACATCGAATTAGTGAGGCACGACATGGAAACACAATGCACGTTTTTATATAACGACATGAAGACTAGTGTTAAACATGAGGACAGTGCTAGTTTGGCGTTGACTGTTGTGGTAAAGGGATGATTACTATACGTAAACCAGGCTTGAGTCCTACTGTGAGAACCAAATAAAGGAAACATGCTAATGGGGTAAGTTAAACAAATGTAAATCTTGGCACACTGTGTGGGTACTGTGGGTGTATAGCTGGAGTACTGTGGTTCTTGTGCTCAGTCCCAAGGTCAGCCAATGCCTCGCTGGGGTACTCCACTTTCCTGCCATGAGAGTCTCAGTGCCAGGCCCTGTTATCCTCCCAGCTAGAGACCCGTGTACATGATTTGGAAATGAGGCAAGGTTATGGAGGTTTGTAAGCTTCACCTGTGTGGCCTCGAAATCCGGTGTAAGCTGTGAGGCAGGCTCTTCGGGGAAGCCAGGTCGACTGTGGCAGGTTTTTTGTTGCAGTGTTTACTGCCGTTCTCTTGCTGGGATGCCTGGCAGAGTTCCGATGGGCAGCTTGTGTGTGCCCTGAGCAGGGTCGTGTGATCCGCCATTTTCGAGCCCTCTGTACTTTGAGCACCATGGGTTTGCCACATGATCGTGGAGGCAGCTTGTGAGGTAAGTGTGCTCTAGTTTCTTGTACTGGAACCTGTTGCTGCCTAAGTTCCATTTTCTCCAGAAGGCAGTGAATAAGCTGTTCAGTCTGGCTTCTAGGTCCCAGCATGTGTAAGAGCCCATAGCATCCTCCATTTTATGCTTCTCCTTGGCTGTATGTTGCTCAATCGGTATCTGCTTGTGTGTCTTGTGGAGCAGGGTTGCCTCCATGGAGTGGACCGGGATCACCCCCACCGGTTCCTGCGTCGGGGGTAGGATGTCAATGAATCTGCACCGCCAGTGAGAGGATGAGGAGAGCGGCCACCTCTCCCCATCTCTCCCATCCGCAGGCCGTGGTAAGCTATCTCAGGCTCCCTATCTCAAAATCACTTAAGTCAGATATCTGGGGACATACCAGAGCCCCCCCTAGCTTGGGTAGAGCTATTTGGTGTGTGGCCAAGCTTCGCAATTCAGTTTCTTGTGGAATCTGCTGAAACAGCGGGAGCTATGTGAACATGCGGCTGCTCGGCTTGCAGGTCAGGCTCCGCCCCCTCATCAAGTTATTTTTATACTATAAAATGGAACTTCTGTCATGTCTCATGATATTGAACCATTAGATACAATGCTAATTACAGGTAAACCCTTCCAATGGCAGCAATAAATTCTCCGGGTATAAATATCAGCTGATGTGGTATAAATAATTCTACTGCCTCTTGCCTCTAAATATCACAAAACTGTTGATAACACACGCTTAAAGCATTTTAGGGCAAATGTGACTGTTTTTTGTGCCAGACACATTTACCCATTTTTGATTTACAAGCCTCCTCTGTGTGTAATCTGTCGATGTATATTTGACACATTTCAACAGAGTAAAATACATTTTTCATTCCCTCCAGATAGAACTCAAAGATTTTGAAAATGGAAACATGTCGCAATGTAATAATTTTTGAGGGGTGAGACTTTTCATTCATTGCATGAAATTGAGGGCTCAGATTCATTTTCAGATCTCAAAGGCAACTACAAGAACATGTACAAACTGAGCTGTACAGTAATCCGTACGATTTAATTGTGATACCAGAACACTGTGTGATCCCCTTTTATTTATATATATATATATAGACTCCAAATATGGTCATTACCTTTATTATTAATATACAAGAAAAGGAAAGTATTATGAGTAAATGACATTATTTAATGTGTTTTAATAACTTTTCAATTATATATGTTCTTACAACTTTAATATGTGGAGGAAGTTGGTTTCAGGTATTTAAATCTGGGTAAGATGAAAGTGTATAATTAAAGATGAAAGAGCATAACATTCTATTCATACATTGTGCTACCAGATTTGCTAGTAATAGTAAAAAAAAAACAATTTGTCTTTCCTCCACCTGTCACTAAATTATTTGGCATAGACTCCTATGCTGAAGACTTGAGTGTCAGAGAGAGCAGGAGGAACCTTTTACATGTGTCCCTTCTGCTCTCCAAGGGCATGCAATGTTGTTGCAGTGGTAACTACCTATCCAATGTTGTTAGCATTATATAAAAGCAATAGTTTTTAATTAAGGCAGCACAGGCCGCATCCCAAACACATCATCAAAAGAGATCAGAAGGAGCATGTGGCAACCCGTCACACCTACAAGGGTGAGGACATTGGAGGTAAGGTGAGAGATTATCTCAATATTTACCATTGAATACTTCATGCATCTTTGTGATGTATGATACATTCAATGCATTTAAGGAAGATTTTGTGAAAGTGACTCTGTCCTGACAGGTTCATTTTAAATATAGTGAATGCATTCACTGACCAGCTCGGAGTAGCTCAAACTATGGTCAGAGAATTGAGCAGTCAGACCGCTGTGGCATTATCTATACACCATGGCTGTTTCATAAAGCTTTATTAAGTTGTTTTGGTGCATATAGTGTCCCTTTAACATACACTCATGTGCAGCAAGTTCATACATATTAAAGGTATCCTCGATGTTGATATGCATGTTTTCAAACAAAACGACTCAGACCCACAATCAAAAATATACCACAAGAACAGATGTCACATCTCATCTTCCTCAACCCTTGTTCTTATGGCATCTAACATGCTGTTTATTATCTATCTAGTAAGCTATCTCATTAATGGCTTTTAAAGAAGACACTTAAGTTAGAACACATGTAGTCTTCTTTCAAGAGACTCATTTTCAATGGGGTCATAAACCAAAACTTAACTCCCGGGCATTTCCAATCGATTCTCATGCTTGGTGTAGCAGCAAAGACGTAACTTGTGAGTATTCGCTGCTGCATCAACAAATACCATATACCCTTGTTAATATATATGGACCACATGACAAGCAGGTTGCCTTTTTAGAATAGTTTTTTTTTTTTAACTCAATTCATTGCTCCCCTTAGGTGATGTCATAATTGGAGGAGATTGTAACTTTTTGTTAGACCCTGAGGTAGACTTCTCCACGAACACGCATGTGTCTCATGATACATCAGCACATCACCTTGTATTTGCTAAAAATGTGACCAAAATATTAATTGTACATGACTATGCAGCTGCTAATACTTTCTTACATCATGAATACTACCCTACTAAAAGCACAATGGTGTGGAGGGTAAATGAACTTGCTACTCTGATGTAGTAGGATATATACAAGGGACAAACTGAACCTTTACATTGGTACCAAAGACCTAAAAAATTCCACTAATTACACAACACCTAATCAAGTTGACCGCAGAGTATAAACGTAACCCTTCAAATAAAGTTCATTAGGAGATTCATAGGACTAAAAGCAAGCTATTTTCCAAAACAAATTGTGTGTTGCGCAAATGCAATCAGCGAAATTTCTAATAGGGAAAACATGCAGGCTACTAGTTATTCTGCTAACAGCAACTATTAAACAACACACTGTGGTTTCCAACATGGCTTATCTTTACTCTGTCATCAGTGACACAATTTCAAATCTGCAACACTTTGTGAACAAATTCTCTAAGTATTACTTTCATCGGTATCATTTGAAATATGACCCACACTGTGCGCAACCTACATTGCACCATAGTCAAAATTTCCTAGAAGAAGTTAGTCTCCCTACACTGTCCCAAAAAAATCTCCCTACACTGTCCCCTAACAATGGCCTTCACTGGACAGGAATCCCCCCTCCTCTTAAATCCTTGGGCCCTGACAGCCTTCCAGGAATTTACTAACAAACTTAAAAGACATTCTGGTGCCTTATTTGGCCTGTTTACTCAATGATAGCTACTCAGAGGGTGGCTTTCCCACTGAGATGCCCCTTGCTCGTATCATTACTCAACCATGACACTAAACTGTATGCCAAATTATTGTTAATATCCCTTTATACCCAAAATAGTTAATTCCTACCAATTTGATTTTGTAGGGGAAGTCAAAGCACGGACATTACCAGGAAAGTCATCAATATAATAGATTATATGAACACTAATGGAGTCGGGGGTCTTCTTTTAGTGCTGGATGCAGAGAAGGCCTTTGGCCTTTGTTTTAATTTCTAACAGCGTTAGTATTACCAATGGGTTGATACAGGAATGTGCTCTGTCTCCCCTGTAGTTTGTTCTGTCGCTGGATCCCCTGGCTCAAAGAATCATAAATCTTCCTCCCACTTACCAAACCCCAGCTCTTTCTATCAAACGTATCTGTTTTACAAGAATATGGGGATATTTCATACTATTTATTTAATGCTAATAAGACCCAAGCTTTCCCCATATACCTTCTTAGGAATATTCACAAATCCCTGGCTTCATAGTTTAAATTAGACTGGTGTACGGAGCATCTCACCTACCTGGGAGTAAATATATCATGCTCAATCTCCACCGTGTACAAATGTATCCACCTCCCTCTACTTACATGCATCAGGCAAGAGTTGCTTACCTGGACATCAACCCTATTTTCCTGGGCAGAAAGAATTAACATGATTAAAATGATGATACTCCCTAAATTCTATACATATTTTTGTTCTCGTCAATTTAAGGTACAACCACCACCACCTAGAACTCCATCATAAACTAGTGTATTGGTAGTACCTGCCTCCAGAGCTAGCCATCTATTTGCCTCCAACTATAAGAGCAAATTATTTTAAAGTTACTGTGAAGAAATATATACGTTATCTATGAGGAGATGACAATAAATACCCTTAGACAATATAACCTGTTAAATCGAATAAGGGCCCCTTGGCGGTACTTTTATGGAATAAAGTAATCATAAGCATTAATATAATCCAACCGAAGATGTCGGTTCCAGCTTCCATTAGGTCAACTTTAGATAAACCTTCATAGCTGCACTAGCTGGTGGGATAAGTGACCTGACCTCTCTAAGCTGTTGTAATTGTCAACTATGTAGCAGCGGATATTTCTATGTGATGTTGTACACTCTAGTGAGTGGAAATTACACCCCAAGTGACATATTCTTTTGTGTTTAAAATTATAATATAATTTCTTTTTCACTGCATATAAATGATTCCCTTATGTCACAGTTGCCATTACCCTAACACACAGGAAAAAGAAAAGCCACAAAGTGAAGATCCAAAAGCCATATTACTTGGACTTAGAGTGTCCAGATTTAACATACAAGTACAAGAAAGTTATTAATAGTGGAGGTCAGGAATACAGAGATATGGAAACACAAAAAACAAGTCAGGTCAGGATAATAAAAATACACAGGTTAATATACAAGTCGGGTCAGGATACCAGAAATACATAGGTCAAAATACAAGTCGGGTGAGGATACCAGAGGTTAACAGAGTCAAAATGAAGCCAAGGTCAACAACAGGAAATCGCACAAGCACTTAACGTGTTACTTAAAAGAAACCACGATAGGGAAATAAGTAAGGGCATGAACAGGCTTTAAATAGGTTCACATGTGTTCTCAACATGGGGTGGCCTAGATGATGTTGCCCCTTCAAGGGCATGCTGTAATGATATTCAAATGTATTTAAGAGTGCACCCATAAAGCAGGTAGCATCCTAACTTCATGATCTTCATGATGAACACACACTTGTTTCGTTACATAGTGCAGGATCATGTTTCTTATTTAAATATGTTTATATCATTTTCAGTCACAGCATGAAATCCTTGGCTAAGTTTTCCAGTCTTGATTGAATACAAGAAATTATACTGAGGTCGGTTAATGTTCTATTTGATTTCTTTACATTCTGGAATAGCAAGTAGCTGGATAACATCAAAACAAGTGACCACTGGGCTCTGTGGCATTCCATGGAAGACAGGGACCATGATTTGTTGCTTACAAAGTATAAGATCAAAAAGCATTGCCAACGTCCTTTGGATATTTGATCTACATAGCTTTGTGACTACACTGCAGGATAAACTAAAAGAGCCTGGTCTAACCTGGAGCAAGAGATGCCCAATCCTTGGTAAAAATATCCTTCTGCATTTTTGTGCCATCTTGTGATCTGATTTGATCTAAACAAAATTTACTAAATTTCCTTCTATCAATGAACTGTGATTTGCCTGTGATCGATTATTTAAACTGACAAAAAGGTCAATAAGCTATACAGTTACCTGGATAAATATTTCTGGCACCCACTGGGATTTGATCTACAAATATAAGTGATGCAGCTCCAGGTCTAACAAGCCATTACTTTAAGCCCTTAGTGACCAGACCGTTTTCAGTTTTCTTACCGTTAAGGACCAGGGCCCGTTTTACATTTCTGCGGTGTTTGTGTTTAGCTGTAATGTCCTCTTACTCATTTACTGTACTCACACATATTATATATTGTTTTTCTTACCAGTAAATGATCTTTCTAAAGATACCATTATTTTCATCATATCATATAATTTACTATAAAAAAAAATGATAAATCATGATGAAAAAATTGAAAAAAACACACTTTTTCTAATTTTGACCCCCAAAATCTGTTACGCATCTACAACTGTCAAAAAAACACCCGTGCTAAATACTTTCTAAAATTTGTCCCGCATTTAGAAATACCCAATGTTAACATGTTCTTAGCTCTTTTGGAAAGTTAAAGGGCAATAAAAACAAGTAGCACTTTGCTATTTACAAACCATTTTTTAAAAAAATGAACGCAAGTTGCATTGTAACACTGATATCTGTCAGGAATCCCTGTGTAGCGGAGTGCAGTATTAGAATCCACGATCTCCGCTGGTATAAGAGGTAAATCCACAGTCAGCGCTGAAAAGTTGCTACACGAGAGGGATACTCCCACTAAAATGAACGATTAAGTGGATTATCCCCTCGTGTAGCAAAACCGACAATTCACCTTAAAATACCTTTCATGAGCTTTATACGGTACATAGACATAACCGAACGTTCTTCAGATAGCTGGGGTCTGAGCGCATCTTTTGTGAGAATACCGCTCAGATCCCAGCTGAAATGACCGAACGCCGCAACAAATACAGTTTACATTGAAGTTCCCCTCAATCTGCCGATTACACTTAGGGGAACGATCCTACCGCTGGAAGTCCAGCGGTGTTCGTGTCGTCGAGTAGCCGTTTTCAGTTCCAGGCGCTCGACGACCAAACACCGCTGAAGAATAGCGAATCCAAGATGGCCGACCGCCGCATGGTTGGTAGCCGAACGACGGCCACCTAGGAGAGCCTCTAATTACCGTTGTTGCAATCGGTTAACAAGCGCCACACGCCTCTAAGTGTGTGGTCTATCAGGGGAGCCTGTATTCGTTCCACGAACAGCCCGGATAGCCGCAGTTCGTCGAACAAAGTATTTGCATGCTGGTAGCTTACGGCTGCCAGCATGCGAATTACCATAATTCCAGATACACAGTAAAAATACATATAACACACAGTACAACCTACAGACAACCTTTCCTGTATTATAGTCCAGAAGTGGCTAGGTTTGCCACAATGCTCCCCCAGAACCAAGCCGGCATACACAGTCTGATCCCAACGGATAGGCTTGGGGATGTCCGGGAGAGCACTCACAGATCACTTTTCAAGTTCAGTCTGTCTAGATAACCCGTCGGCGTTACCGTTTTGTTTCCCTGGCCGGTAATGGATTGTAAAATCGAAGGGCTGCAGCGCCAAACTCCAGCGCAGCAGCCTGGCATTGTCCCCAGCCACACGGTTCAGCCACACCAACGGGTTGTGATCTGTGAGTAAGGAAAAAGGTTGTCCATACAGGTAAGGCTGTAGCTTTTTGAGGGCCCACACCACGGCCAGGCATTCTTTCTCAATGGCGGCGTAGCTTACTTCACGGGGCAACAACTTTCAGCTCAAGTAAGCTACGGGATGTTCTCCGCCATCTGCTCCCACTTGGCTCAGCACTGCTCCCAATCCAAACATTGAAGCGTCTGTGTGGACAAGAAATCTTTTAGTTGAATCAGGAGCGGCAAGTACAGGAGCATTAGTTAAAGCAGTTTTGAGTTGTTGGAATGCCTGCTCACACTCTGGGGCCCAGACAACCTGTCGAGGGAGGTTCTTGCGGGTCAAGTCAGTCAGGGGTTTGGCCAGGGCACTGTAATTGGGCATGAATTTTCTATAGTACCCTGCAGTACCTAGAAATGCTAGCACTTGGGTTTTGGTCCTTGGGGTGGGCCACTTGGCTACGGCTTCAATCTTGGCTGGTTCGGGTTTCTGTTGCCCACACCCCACCCGGTGTGTTGTAGGTGTTCCTCCCAGGTCTGGCTAAATATGGCAATGTCGTCTAAGTACGCACATGCATATCCTTGGAAACCGTCCAGTAGCCGATCTACCATCCGCTGAAAGGTTGCCGGAGCGTTTTTCATCCCGAATGGCATGACCCGAAATTGGTACAGGCCAAACGGGGTGACAAAGGCCGACTTGGGGATGGCATCATCGGCTAGGGGAATTTGCCAGTATCCCTTACACAAATCTATGGTAGTGAGATACTGGCCACGTGCCATCTTATCCAGCAGCTCATCTATCCGGGGCATCGGGTAGGCATCAGACACTGTTTTGTCATTTAGCCTCCGGTAGTCGACGCAGAAACGCGTCGTGCCGTCCTTCTTAGGTACCAGCACTACCGGCGATGCCCAGGGGATATCGGAGGGCTCGATAACCCCTAGCTGCAACATTTTGTCCAGCTCAGTCTTCATATGTGCCCTGACTGATTCAGGGACACGATATGGAGCCTGCCGCATAGGTAGCTGTCCCTGGGTTTCAACTCGGTGGGTGGCTAGCGGAGTGTACCCAGGTAAATTGGAGAAGGTAGCCCCTTTAGCTACAATCAGCGCTTGTACTTGGGCACGCTCTTGAGGGCTTAGCCGCTCCCCCAGTTGAACCCCCTTGGAGGGCTCTGTCTGTTCCTCCTGTTCTAATAGGTCAGGTAGGGGCAGATTCTCCTGATCCTCAGAGGCGGAGGCGCATATCGCCGCCACGTCCTCTATCCTCTCATGGTAGGGCTTGAGCATGTTCACGTGGCGCATGCGTCTTTTCTCTACCCCTGAGCAGGGACCAATCACATAGGTGGTGTCATACCTCTGTTCCACCACCTGGTATGGGCCCTGCCAGATGGCCTGCAGCTTGTCTGTGCGGACTGGTTTTAAAATCAAAACCTTTTGTCCTACTTGAAAGCTGTGGTCTCTGGCCCCCCTATTGTACCAGCGGCGCTGGCGTTGTTGGGCCGTCTGGAGATTGGTGCGCACGGCCTGGGTTAGTGCCTCCAGTCGGTCCCTAAACTCCAGTACGTAGGATACAATAGGGGTCCCATCTGGACTACTCTCCCCCTCCCAGTGCTCCCTGATTAAGTCTAGCGAGCCCCGTACCCTCCTCCCAAACAGCAATTCAAACGGGGAAAACCCTGTGGACTCTTGGTGTACTTCTCTATAAGCGAACAGCAGATGGGGTAAAAACCTTTCCCAGTCTCTATGAGCCTCTCCAAACGTGCGGATCATCTGTTTCAGCGTACCATTAAATCTTTCGCATAGGCCATTGGACTGGGGGTGGTACGCTGAATTTACTATTGGCTTAATGCCACATATCTTCCATAATTGCTGGGTGACCTCAGCGGTAAACTGGGTGCCCCTATCGGATATGATCTCTTGGGGAAACCCTACCCTGGAGAATACTTTCATTAGGGCCTCTGCCACTGTTTCGGCATAAATATTAGGAAGGGCTATAGCCTCGGGGTACCGGGTGGCATAGTCTACTACAGTTAAAATTTACTTTTTCCCGGAGGGACTGGGTTTTGGTAAGGGCCCCACTATATCTACTGCCACCCGACTAAAGGGTTCTTCGATGATGGGAAGAGGGCATAGTTTGGCTTTATGGCGGTCACCCCGCTTGCCTACCCGCTGGCAAATGTCACAGGAAGTGCAGTATTGTCTCACGTCCTTAGAAATCCCTGGCCAGAAGAAAGCGTGTGTCAACCTATATCGAGTACGGGTCATCCCTAGATGTCCAGACAGGGGAATGTGATGTGCAATCCTAAGTAATTCCTGCCTATACTTCTGGGGTACCACTAACTGGTTAGTCGTTACTGTGACCGACCCTCCTACTTCCCGTTCAGCAATGCGGTACAGTAGCCCTTTCTCCCAAGTGTATCGCTCCCCCTCTAACCCTGCCTGGTCAGTGTGTACCCTGTCCCTGTAAACTTGTAGTGTGGGATCTGATTTCACCTCGGCCTCAAACTTAGTCGGGGTATCCCAGGACATACGTGTCGGGTGGGGGTCTTCGTCTCTTACCTGAGCCTCAGAGTGTGTGGGCGGAGCTGTGGTGCGAGCCTGTTGCCGTGTGGTTACTGGATGGGCTTCCTGGTAGGGAGCCTGTGGGACAAAAGCAGAGGTCATCTGGCCCAAATCATTCCCCAGCACAACATCTGCCGGTAAATTTTGCATTAGTCCCACTTCCACTGTCCCCTCTCCCACACCCCAATTCAAGTGTACTTTAGCGGTGGGTAGTCGATATACTGTCCCCCCTGCCACTCGTACTGCCACAGATCCGCCAGTGTGTGCCAAATCGGAGACCAAATGGGGCGCTATTAGGGTTAAGGTAGCTCCTGAATCCCGCAGCCCCTGGACCTCTTTCCCCTCTAGGGTTACCAGCTGTCGGTGATGCTGCCGGTTATCTGTGGCTCTAACTGACATCACCTCGTGCAAGATGCCCAGGGGTTCCTCTGTGTGAACACTCCACAATTCCTGTGCGGCCAGTTCCCTTTGATAATGATGTGCAGCCGCCCTGGGTGCTGGGTTTGGTCGCCCTTGATTCCAGGCGGGCTTGCCCCGGTTTTGGGTACATTCACGGGCCATATGCCCCCACTGTTTGCAGGCGTGGCATTGGATGTTGGCACGCCCGTTATACCTGGAGGGTGGGGGTAAATTCCCTTGGGAAGGACGAAACGGGGAGGCTGTGTGGGCTGGAGGTGGTATAGTGCTGGGTAGTCCCGTGGGTCGAGGGTAACTTTTGGCTATAGGTCCATGGTGTCTCCGTGCATAAAAGTGTTGGTCGGCTAACCTGGCTGCTTCGGTTAGGGTGGGGGGTTTCCTGTCCCGCAACCAATCTTGTGCCTCTGGGGACAATCCATTAAAAAATTGTTCCAACAACATCAACTGTTGCAATCCCTCCATGGTGGTGGCTTGGCTGGCTTGTATCCACCGTTGGGAGGCCTGGTCTAGCTTGTGGGCCCATTCAGCGATAGAATCTCTCTCTGGTTTGTGCAGGTTTCTGAACTTGCGCCGGTATGCCTCTGGGGTAATGGCATACCTCTCTAATATTGCTCGCTTCACTTTCTCATAGTCCTTGCTGTCCTCACTGGGTACAGCGCGGTATGCTTCGGCTGCCCGTCCTGCTAGCTTGCCTGCCAGCAGTGGGACCCATACTGCCCGCTCTAAGTCATGCAAATCACATAGTCCCTCAAAATCCTGCAAGTACCCATCAATTTCATCCTTTTCCTCACAAAATACTTTGAAGGCATGATAAGGAATTTTGGGTTTTACCTGGTTGTAGAGGGACCCAGTTGCGGATTCTGCTCGAGACAATGTATGCTGTGGGCTGTGTGCCATTACGTACTCTTGTACATTCGCCATCACCAGGTTCATCATTGCATCCGATATAGGCTGAGGCAAAAATTCTAGCCTGGTCCTCATTTCTCTCTGGTATAGAGTTTCTTCCATGACTGCTGGGGGTGTAGCGCTGCGGGCTCGGTCTCCCTCCATCAGCTCGGCAATTAGTATAGCCTTGGGTTTGCTGCTGGCTATCTTACCCCTGGCTTCTAGCAGTTCTTTTAACGTTTGCCTCTTCAGCTTAGAATAATCCGTCTCCATTCACTTCGGTAGTCGGTTCTTTCACTGTATTCTGCTTGCCATTCCCTTTTCTTATTCGGCAGTTACAATTGCACGAATTGCGCTTTTCGGCTGTAAGGTTGGATCCCGTCGCTTGTCACCAATTGTAGAGGAGTACAGTATTAGAATCCACGATCTCCGCTGGTATAACAGGTAAATCCACAGTCAGAGAACAAACAGAATACTCAAAGAGCTGGAGTGATCCAGACTGGCTGAGTATAGTACTGGAAATAATGAATATTGAAAATCAGTGCAGTGTAATTGTGAAATAAATTAAATAAATGAATATATAGTATAACAAAATATAGTAAATAATAATAAAAAGTGCAATTCGGCCTTAATGGCTCACCTCTCTAGATATACAGTGATACCCTATAACCTACAAGGCTCAAATAACGCAGCTGGCTAGTGACTTTATTGGACAATTGAAAAATGGTCAAGTCCAGAGCTTTGAGCGTATTAAGTAGGTAAATGTCATGAGGCTGACATGGGTGTCTGGGATATGGTCACTGAACAAAACCTAAATGGTTTATAAGTGCCGTGTGGCTATGGATTAACTCTAATGTGTTAAATAGCCTGTGAATGTACAGACTATAATACAATGGTCAAACAAGTCATAAACCACAGTGGCAAAAGGGGCAGCATGTGACAATATCCCTGTGGTGATAAGCGTCTAGTATCTGGGAAGGATTCCCAATATCCCCCAGAAGCTATTGCTAGATGACTGTAACGCTGCATGAAAAGTTACAGTAAATCCAAGGGAGCGTGCATCATGCTAATTAATGAACCCCAGTCAGTTCAAAGGGATTAACCCTAAACGGACAGACATCCAGTGACAAAAAAAGAGAGAGGTGAAAAAGACAAAAATTAAGGTGACTCTATGTGCAGAACCATACTTAGAATGTTGGTTGCCTGCACATAGTGATAGATAGCCCTTAGTGAAGAAAAGTAAACGAAAATGAGCCCATTGAGCCCGACGCGTGTTTCGGTGCTTGCTTAGATGCACCTTCGTCAGGGGCTGACGGTCAGCGCTGAAATCCACAGTCAGCGCTGAAAAGTAAGGCAATATCCCAATCCTCCCAATAACCGGATGAAACACAGTTTGGGAGTCAACTAACTGGCTTTATTTGCAGGCTTGTATATTTATACAGTTCCCCATGCAAGGGGTTTCCTTACAGAAGTTTCAGGGGATTTCTCCCATCATGCATTGTAATTCTCCCAGGGTGCATTGCTACACGAGAGGGATATTCCCACTAAAATGGACGATTACGTGGATTATCCCCTCGTGTAGCAAAACCGACAATTCACTTTAAAATACCTTTCATGAGCTTTATACAGTACATTGACATTACCGAACGTTCGGCAGATAGCTGGGGTCTGAGCGCATCTTTTGTGAGAATACCGCTCAGATCCGAGCTGAAATGACCGAACGCCGCAACAAATACAGTTTACATTGAAGTTCCCCTCAATCTGCCGATTACACTTAGGGGAACGATCCTACCTAACACCGGGCTCCCGAACGGTCTGGAAGTCCAGCGGTGTTCGTGTCGTCGAGTAGCCGTTTTCAGTTCCAGGCGCTCGACGACCAAACACCGCTGAAGAATAGCGAATCCAAGATGGCCGACCGCCGCATAGTCGGTAGCCGAACGACGGCCACCTAGGAGAGCCTCTAATTACCGATTGCAACATTGTTGCAATCGGTTAACAAGCGCCACACGCCTCTAAGTGTGTGGTCTATCAGGGGAGCCCGTATTCATTCCACGAACAGCCCGGATAGCCGCTGTTCGTCGAACGAAGTATTTGCATGCTGGTAGCTTATGGCTGCCAGCATGCGAATTACCATAATTCCAGATACACAGTAAAAATACATATAACACACAGTACAACCTACAGACAACCTTTCCTGTATTATAGTCCAGAAGTGGCTAGGTTTGCCACACCCGGAATAACCCTTCACATGTATATATTTTTTAAAAGAAGACAACCTAAGGTATTAAACTTGGGGTATTTTGACTCTTTTCATGCAACCATTTTACCACCAATCTATGCAGAAGAATAAAAATAAATAACAATTGGTGATTTTTTTGACACACATAGCAATTTAAGAATACATGTATGGAGAGCTTTAAGGGTTACTGCCAAAGAAGACCCCGATATGTGTTCAGCAACATCTCCTAAGTACAGTGAGTGCACCCATGTCTTATTTGGTACATTTTTTAGGCCGGTCAATGTAATTTACCTAAATCAAGCCATATGTTTTTGAAAAGTAGACACTCTAGGGTATTTCAAATGGTGGTATTTTAACACTTTCCATGCACTAATTCTACCATCAGTCTTTGTCAAACTATTGGGTACTCGTTTTTTGTGTTATTTTTCTCTCACATTGTATTTTAGGCATGGATTCTCAGTTCCTGTTATGTGTTACTGACAAAGAACACCCCAATATGTGTTCAGCAACATCTCCTGAGTACAACAGTGCCCCCAATGTACAGGTTTTATGGGTTTTTGTAAACTTAAAGGGGTCAAATGTAGAGCTTTCCCATTTTCCATGTTTGCACATTGAAATTTGCCAGATTGGTTTGCTGGGTCTTTGTTGTTTTTGAGACCATATAGCAGCCCAGGAATGAAAATTAACCCCATCATGGCATACGATTTGTAAAAGTAGACAACCAGGCCTGGACTGGCCATCGGGCATACCGGGCAAATGCCCGGTGGGCCGCGATGGCCGTGGGGCCGAGGCCGGCAGGGGAGATCACAGGATCTCCCCTGTCAGCCCCTGCAGGGCCAGCACTAACCGAGCGCCAGCCCTGCTGTGTGTCTCCATGGGCCGGTAGGGAGATCAAAGATCTCCCTCACCGGCCCAGACACACAGAGATGCGGCCGCCGGCAGGAGAGGGAGGGAGGGAGGCAGGAGAGAACACCGGCGGAGCTCTAGCCAGCAGCTCCGCCGGTGTCAGGATCGGGACAGGGATCCAACACGCAGAGTCCAAACAGTAGAAAGGTACGTGTACCGGACCTTAGAATGGCCGGACTAACGTACAGAGAATAACAGAGAATGGTCAGAGACAAGCCGAGGTCGAGGGAACGAGAAGACAGGTAAGCGAGAGACAAGCCGGGTCAGAGGGATAACAGAGAAAAGCAGAATAGTACAACAAGCCGGGTCAGAACCAAAGAGAATACTAGAATACAAGAGCACTGAGTGACTAGACAAGCTAGAACCACGACAGGGCAATGAGCTGAAGAGAGAAGCAAGCTTAAATACCCTGACTCCGGAGAGTAGACACGCCTCCGACAAGTCCTGATTAGATATCGGACAATTGAGTGACAGGTCACTCGGAATTGGCGTCATGACGTCACGTACTGAGCGTCATGTTAGAAAAGGAAGCGGATCCCTCGCGGCCAGCGTTTAAGTGACTGGATGGACCGCGAGGAACGGAGGAAACGGCTCGTCTAGATGGATAAACGACTAAGTCTCTACCTCTCTCAGAGGTAGAGACCTCAGGTACCCTGACAGTACCCCCCCTCTCAGATACGTCCACCGGGCGGAAGGAACCGGGACGAGATGGAAAGCGGGAGTGAAACGCCCTGCGGAGGCGAGGGGCATGAACATCCTCCTGAGGTACCCAACTCCTCTCCTCAGGACCATATCCCTTCCAGTTGACTAGATATTGTAGCTTCCCCCGGGAGACTCGGGAATCGATAATGGAGTTGACCTCGTACTCCTCCTGACCCTCCACCTGAACTGAACGAGGTGAGGAAACCGTAGAGGAAAATCTGTTGCAAACTAGCGGTTTCAGCAAAGATACATGGAAGGAGTTGGGGATGCGTAAGGCAGGTGGCAGAGCTAGGCGATACGCAACCGGGTTGATACGAGTCAGAACCCTGTAAGGACCTATATAACGAGGAGCAAACTTCATAGAGGGAACTTTTAAACGAATGTTCTTAGTGCTCAGCCATACTCTATCCCCAGGAACAAAAACTGGAGCCGCTCTTCTGTGCTTATCAGCGTGTTTTTTGAACAACATAGAATTATGCAGGAGAATTTGACGAGTCTGGTCCCACAACTTCTTCAGATTGGCGACATGATCATCAACCGACGGTACTCCTTGGGAAGAAGAGACCGAAGGAAAAATGGAAGGATGAAAGCCATAGTTCATGAAAAAGGGGCTAGAACGAGTAGAATCACAAACGAGATTATTGTGTGCGAACTCCGCCCAAGGAATCAAACCGACCCAATCATCCTGGTGTTCGGAAACAAAGCAGCGCAGATATTGTTCAATCTTTTGATTGGTACGTTCAGCAGCCCCGTTAGACTGGGGGTGATAGGCAGAGGAAAAGTTCAATTTGATGCCTAATTGAGAACAGAAGGATCTCCAGAATCGTGAGACAAATTGAGAACCTCTATCAGAAACAATTTCAGAAGGTATCCCATGTAAGCGAAAAACCTCTCTCGCGAAAATCTCCGCCAATTCAGGAGAAGTCGGGAGTTTAGGTAACGGCACAAAATGAGCCATCTTAGTAAATCTATCAACCACCGTGAGAATAACAGTCTGTCTCTTGGAAGCAGGTAAATCCACAATAAAGTCCATGGCCAAGCAGGACCATGGTTTCTCAGGAATGTCCAAAGGGTGTAATAGACCACATGGCGATGTGTGAGGCTGTTTAGTCTTGGTACAAATCTCACAAGCTCCGATGAACTCCTTAATATCCTTTCGTAAGGAAGGCCACCAGAAATCCTTGGAGATCAGGGAATAAGTCTTGCGAATGCCAGGATGACCAGCCACCTTACTTTCGTGGAAACACTGTAAGAGCTCCAATTGGAGTTCAGGAGGAACAATGTTTCTTCCCTCAGGAGTCTGTCCAGGTGCCAGATGTTGTGACTTCATGATCTGGGCAAGCAACGGAGAATGGATTTTGAGACTTGTGTTAGCAATAATATTGCATTTAGGTACAATAGAGGACAGAACCGGTTCAGATGAAGCAGAAGGTTCATATTGGCGAGATAGGGCATCGGCTTTAGAATTTTTCGAACCAGGCCTATAAGTGAGAACGTAATTGAAATGGGTGAGGAATAACGACCAACGAGCTTGCCTGGAGGACAATCGCTTGGCCTCTCCAATATAGGACAAGTTCTTGTGATCCGTTAAAATAGTAACAGGATGTAATGTCCCTTCCAATAAATGTCTTCATTCTTTTAAAGCCTTGATAACAGCTAGTAGTTCTCTGTCACCAATGTCATATCTGCTCTCAGCACCAGACAATTTTTTAGAAAAAAATCCACATGGGTGTAACGGTTTATCCACACCTAGCCTTTGGGATAGGATAGAACCTATGCCAGTCTCTGAGGCGTCAACCTCAAGTAGGAAAGGAA
The DNA here is from genome assembly GCF_036172605.1 of Pelobates fuscus. NCBI lineage: Eukaryota > Metazoa > Chordata > Amphibia > Anura > Pelobatidae > Pelobates > Pelobates fuscus. The sequence continues at coordinate 436,699,085 of NC_086318.1, forward strand.
GAGTGGTATTAGGGTGAACTAAAATTGGGGCGGAAGCAAAAAGCTCCTTGAGAGTTTTGAAAGCAAGGAGAGCTTCCTTAGACCAATTCTTAGTATCAGCCCCCTGTTTGGTCATATTGGTAATGGGCGCAATAATAGAAGAATAACCCTTAATAAAGTGCCTATAATAATTGGAGAACCCAATAAATCTCTGAACGGCCTTAAGACCCTTGGGTAGAGGCCAATCTAGAATGGACTGGAGTTTATCCGGGTCCATCTTAAATCCCTCCCCAGAGATCACATAACCGAGGAAGTTTACTTGGGATTGATCGAAACTACATTTCTCCAATTTGCAGTACAGACCATGTTGAAGAAGTTTGTGCAAAACCCTTCTGACTTGTTCGTGGTGAGTCTCAATCTCTCTAGAATGTATGAGTATATCGTCCAGGTATACAATAACACACTCATGCTGAAATTCCCTAAGAACCTCATTTATCAGATCCTGGAATACAGCCGGTGCATTACATAACCCAAAAGGCATAACTGTATATTCATAGTGACCGTATCGAGTATTGAACGCCGTCATCCACTCGTGTCCCTGCTGGACTCTCACCAAGTTATATGCCCCTCTGAGATCTAACTTGGTGAAAATGTTAGAACCCTTTAAACGATAAAAGAGTTCGGTAATCAAAGGAATGGGATAAGCATTCCTAATGGTTATCTTGTTCAAACCTCGATAATCAATACAAGGCCTAAGTGTACCATCCTTCTTTTTAACAAAAAAGAATCCAGCCCCGGCAGGGGAGGAGGATCTCCTAATGAATCCCTTGTCTAAATTCTCGTGAATATACTCCTCTAGAACTGAATTCTCTTTAGTAGATAACGGGTATACATGACCCCTGGGAGGCATAGTACCAGGAAGTAGGTTAATCTTGCAGTCAAAGGATCTGTGTGGAGGTAAGGTATCGGCTCTCTTTTTATCAAATACTGCCTTTAAATCCAGGTACTGAGGCGGTATTTGTGTCTCTGTAGGATTAGAGGAGTTAGCCGACGTGTTAGCCAGGCAAAGAGGCGAAACCCTACGCAAACATTTCTCTTGACAATTCTGACCCCATGAAACTATCTCCCCTAACTCCCAATTAAAGATAGGGTTATGTCTCTTTAACCAGGAGTACCCCAGGACTATGGGAATAGAAGGGGAGGAAATGATCAACAGGGATAGGTCTTCCTCATGCAAGATACCAACAGTTAAATTAACAGGTATGGTCTCACGGAAAATAACAGGCTCAAGTAAAGGTCTACCATCTATGGCCTCAACGGCCAGGGGTGTCTCCCTTAACTGGGATGGGATAGTATGCTTGTTAACAAAAACTTGGTCGATAAAGCTCTCAGCGGCTCCAGAATCGATCAAAGCCATGGTTTTTACTACTCCCTTCTCCCAAGTCAAAGAAACGGGTAACAGAAGCCTGTGATCTTTATAATTGTGAACAGAGGACAAAATAGATACACCCAAGGCCTGTCCTCTAGAGAAACTTAGGTGCGAGCGTTTCCCGAACGATTGGGACAATTTAGGCGTAAATGACCTCTGACTCCACAGTACATACATAAACCCTCCCTTCTCCTGTACTGTCTCTCCTCCTCTGTGAGGTGAGTATTACCTATCTGCATAGGCTCTGGGAAACGTGAGGTTTTGATCTCAGAATTTTGAAATGCAGGAGCTAGTTTAAAGGAGGGTCTACGAGTCCTATCTCGAGTATTCTGCCTCTCTCTTAAGCGTTCATCAATGCGAGAGATAAAAGAAATTAAATCCTCCAAATTCTCAGGGAGCTCTCTAGTAGCGACCTCGTCAAGGATTACATCTGATAACCCATTTAAAAATACGTCTATATAAGCCTGTTCGTTCCACTTAACTTCTGCCGCCAAGGATCTGAACTCTAGTGCATAATCCACAAGTGTTCGATTTTCCTGTCTAAGGCGCAACAGTAATCTAGCTGCATTGACCTTCCTACCAGGGGGGTCAAAAGTTCTTTTAAAAGCAGCTACAAAGGCATTATAGTTATACACTAACGGGTTATCATTCTCCCATAAAGGATTAGCCCATCTCAGAGCCTTCTCAATGAGTAACGTAACAATAAATCCAACCTTCGCTCTATCTGTAGGATAGGAGCGGGGTTGTAATTCGAAATGGATGCTGATCTGGTTCAAAAAGCCACGACACTTCTCAGGAGAACCGCCATAACGTACTGGTGGAGTAATACGAGAAGAAGCACCTACAGTAGCTACTTCTAGACCTGAACTTACAGGAGAGATCGAAGGAGTACGTGTCTCCTCTGGTGGGTTACTAGCACGAGACAATAGCGCCTGTAGTGCTAGGGCCATCTGATCCATCCTGTGTTCCATGGCATCAAACCTGGGGTCGGAAGAACCAAGCTGACTGTTTGTACCTGCAGGATCCATTGGCCCTGTCGTAATGTCAGGATCGGGACAGGGATCCAACACGCAGAGTCCAAACAGTAGAAAGGTACGTGTACCGGACCTTAGAATGGCCGGACTAACGTACAGAGAATAACAGAGAATGGTCAGAGACAAGCCGAGGTCGAGGGAACGAGAAGACAGGTAAGCGAGAGACAAGCCGGGTCAGAGGGATAACAGAGAAAAGCAGAATAGTACAACAAGCCGGGTCAGAACCAAAGAGAATACTAGAATACAAGAGCACTGAGTGACTAGACAAGCTAGAACCACGACAGGGCAATGAGCTGAAGAGAGAAGCAAGCTTAAATACCCTGACTCCGGAGAGTAGACACGCCTCCGACAAGTCCTGATTAGATATCGGACAATTGAGTGACAGGTCACTCGGAATTGGCGTCATGACGTCACGTACTGAGCGTCATGTTAGAAAAGGAAGCGGATCCCTCGCGGCCAGCGTTTAAGTGACTGGATGGACCGCGAGGAACGGAGGAAACGGCTCGTCTAGATGGATAAACGACTAAGTCTCTACCTCTCTCAGAGGTAGAGACCTCAGGTACCCTGACAGCCGGGTCCTCTCGCGAGGTCTGAGCGTTACCGCGAGGTCTGAGAGTTCACTCTCACCACTAGGACCACCAGGGAAGGAAGCTGCAGAAAAGATCCCCCTCCCAGGCATGATATAAGAAGGGAGGGGGGATATTTAGCAATCTGCCCCACCTCCACTAGGACACCAGGGATCAGGCACCCCCCCATGGAAACCCGGCTTCCCACCCCCTAAAGGTAAGAAGGGGGGGGATATAACTTTTTATTTTTTTATTATTAATAAAAAATATATATTTAAATTTAAATACAAAATACACTCACACTAACAGCCCCCCCAGACACACACACAGCCCCCCAGACACACACAGCACTCCCAGACACACACACAGCACCCCCAGATACACACAGCAACCCAGACACACACAGCACTCCCAGACACACACAGCACTCCCAGACACACACACAGCACCCCAGACACACACACAGCACTCCCAGACACACACAGCACTCCCAGACACACACAGCACTCCCAGACACACAGCACCCAGACACACACAGCGCACCCCCAGACACACACAGCACACCCCCAGACACACACATCACACCCCCAGACACACACACAGCACCCCCAGACACACACACAGCACCCAGACACACACAGCAATCCCAGACACACACAGCCCACCCCCAGACACAGCGCACCCCCAGCACTCCCAGACACACACAGCACTCCCAGACACACACACAGCACCCAGACACACACAGCACTCCCAGACACACACACAGCACCCAGACACACACACAGCACCCAGACACACACAGCACTCAGACACACACAGCACTCCCAGACACACACAGCGCACCCCCAGACACACACATCGCACCCCCAGACACACACATCGCACCCCCAGACACACACAGCACACCCAGACACACATAGCGCACCCAGACACACACAGCGCACCCCCAGACACACACAGCACCTTCAGACACACACAGCACCCTCACTCACACACAGCACCCTCAGACAGACAGCATCCTCGCTCACACACACAGCACACTCCCACACATATACAGCACACACACACACACACATATATATATAATATATAAAATAACCCTCAGTGAGTTAAAGAAAATTAGAAACCTAGAATGTGACTGTAGAAAAAAACACCCTCACACACAGCACCCCTCTTACATACACACACACACACACACTGCGCCCCTCACACATACAATACGTCCATATATATATATATATATATATATATATATATATATATATATGGAACATGGGGGGTGGTTGCACTCACCTGAACATGCTTAAATGGGGTGCTGCTGGGGGCCATATTATACAATAAACAATACACAAGATCCAGCGCACTCTCCTATCTACTAAACAGCAACTTCAATGTTATATATATATATATATATATATATATATACACACATACACACACTACAGCACCCCTAACACTGTACCACTACATACATTACGCTCCAGATAAACGCTAGATCCCTTACCCTATATGCACTCTTAATCCTCTACACACACACACACACCCTCTCTACAACCCCTACACACACTATGTCACCTATACACACACACTACAGCCCGTAAGCACACACTCGCTACATCCCCTATAACACTATGGCCCCTATACACACACTCTCTACAGCCCCTAGCCACACATATTACACAACAAACACAAATGAAATTGACCAATTTACACAATACCACACCACACTCTACACACACGCAATCCCACAAGCAGGCTCCAAACATATGCACCATGCACTTTACTGGCCCTTTTGTCCTCTGGTATCCCACTTGTGGAGAAACCAGAGACAATTTAAAAGCAAACACAGCGCAAGCATGCTATTAAATTTTCTTGCCCTGCGTAGAACAAATTCAGGGCCTTTTTCTAATGCCAGAGCTCTTCAGCGGGCTCTGCGCATTGAACTAACATGCTCACTTTGAGAGGTGGCGTGCTTCTTAGGAGGCCGCTCTGATTGAAAAATGCCCGGGCCTAATTTTTTTCCCAGTCCGGCCCTGTAGACAACCCACAGTATTCAAAATGGGGTATGTCTTGGGGTATGGCCCAGATATACACGAGACACGAGAGAACAGGAAACCGGAATTGGAGACCAGAACAGAAGGGGATTGCCTCTATTGAGTGTCCATCGGACAAAGTGACATCTCTGAAGTCTTTTTTCCAATAGTCTATTGGACATCTACTCATCAATGAACAGATTTCACCCCACAGTCCATGCCTACAATCTCCATAATCTGTGGTGAGATCCAACCAATTCCATTAAACAAGCAGTATATATTTTTTTTCAAGCCCTTTGAACTTATCAGTTTTTTCAGTTTTTTGTTCATTTTGTCATTTTTTCCATTTTTCATTTTTTTTTTTTTTTACAATTTATTCTGTTCATACAGATTAATATCTATAGGTGGATCCACCAGGATATATATATATATATTTCCAGCCTCATACATATGACGTTCATGGACTGTATATAGTTGTAAATAGATGTATATATTATAACATTTTGTTACATTTACTATAGATGAATTCACAGAGGATCATCATTCTGTATATTTGGCAATAGTGGTCTTTTCTCTCCTTTTTCTATTTTTATCAATTTGGTGTATCTAATATATAATAAATTATTTTTTTGCAGATTTAAACATTGATTCTTTTTTTTTTGTATGTATTTGAGTGCGGTATTAACCGGTATTGAGTGCGGTGCAGTCAGTTTAGTCAGTCCCCCTGCTGGCAGCACTGTGGACACTGCGGCCATGTAACCGCACTTTTAAAGCTGTCAAATGGACCCTGGGGGTCCTTAATTGGAGAAGAAGACCAATCGCCGGCGGGGGAACGGCGGCGATCAGTAAGTACATGTGAAGGGAGAGGGAGGGTGGGTAGGGGTCAATTTGTATTTATTTATTCACTTTTATTTTAACTTCTCTCAAACCTTCCTCTTGCTCTCTCCTAAAGGGCCACACTCCACTCTCACCTCCAGTTCTGCTACTTTCCCACCATGTCTATTTGCTGTCTTCCTCAACACCCTTCCTATTGTGTTTTTATACCTCACCTCCTCTAGATTGTAAGTTCATTTAAACAGGGTCCCCAACCACCTATTGTTCCTGTTACATTTTGTTATTGTCTCATTTGGTAAATTCCCCTCTTATTGTAAAGCGCTGTGGAAAAAGCTTGGGCTATATAATTACCAATTATTATTATTATTATTATTATTTTATTATTTATATAGCGCCAACAAATTCTGTAGCGCTTTACAATGGGTGGACTAACAGACACATAATTGAGATCAGACCACTGGACGTTCAGGAACAGAGGGGGTTGAGGGCCCTGCTCAATGAGCTTACATGCTAGAGGGAGTGGGGTATAGTGACACAAAGGGTTAAAGTAGGGGAATTAAATAGTTTGTTAGAGAAGGGTTTATTGAGTGCTTGGTAGGTCATTTTTGACAGTTGCAGGAAAGAAGTCATGGGGTGGGGGATGAGAAGCCTGCTGACAGTTTAATTGATACGCTTTAATGAAGAAGTGAGTTTTCAAAGATTTTTTGAAGGAGTGGAGGGAAGTTCCACAGAATAGGTGTAGCCCTAGAGAAGTCTTGAAGGCGAGCGTCAGAGGTGGGGATCCGGGCAGAGGATAGGCGTAGTTCTTGGGATGAGCGCAATAATAATAATATAGGGCTTCTAGTGCACATGTGTTTATAGGGGCGGTAATGTGTGTATCAACAGTTTATTGTGCATGTGTGTATACAGGGTGTAGTGCGTGTATAGGGGTATAGTGTGTGCATAGGGGTGTAGACTGTGTATAGGGGTACAGTGTGTGCCCTTCGGCACTCTATAGGCCATAGAAATAACCACAACAGGCAAACGTATTACCAGAAAATGAACTAAAAAATGCCTGGCTCCCAAATAAATGTATATTTGTCATCTTCCTCATTATGGTCAACAGAGGACTCCACTGCAGTGAACCATAATATATACAGTGGTGTTTAGATATTTAATGTATTCTTCACCATCGAAGTAGCATATGTATTGGTTAATTAAATAGAAATGGGAAAAAGAGGAGATTGGTCACCATCAGTAGAGGGAGCACTTCCCTGTGAGAACCAAACAATGAAGGACCATCACACATTCCAGAATAAATTGAAGACATTTCTCTAATAAACAAACTCCTCTAATCAGTGGTAACCTATAATCTATGCCCTTGGCTTGCATCTTCTCTTGTATCCTCTTTATAATTCCATAGATAGATAAAGTGAGAGAATGGTTACTGAATGTGTAAATTGTAATACTTTTATTCAAGATACCACACATTCTAAATACATACATATTGTATAACTGCCATGCTATTGAATGCTATTATTAACTAAATCCTTGAATTCTCCAGTATAAGTGGAAATGTGCTATCTATTTCCTGTTGTTGTGCATATTTTGTCTTGCTATGTTCATGTTTTTACATTGAGATTGATTCCCTCAGTGACTTCTCCACTAGTATAATCACCCTGCTATTTTAATGAAGTCTCTTGCTTTCTGATATAATACAGTATAAATATTGAAACTCTTTGTTCATTTACCATCAAGCACACACATACAAGGTAACATTTAAATATTTCCTTTTTAATAAATGTTGTTTTCTATTAGTCCAAGGTTTAAGGCAATCTCAAAATAGTTTCAAACATCAATGTAACTAAAAAATAAATACATGTAATTGGCAAAAGGTACAGCCATTCTAACAAATTCATGCTATATGGTTATATCTCTACTGTTCCTGTACCCTTTAGATATAACTGGAGTCCATATTCTGGTCATTCAGTTCACATGGATTCTAATTATCTACTCTTTAGCTAGATACATAAAGCATGAAGGTTGCCCAACTATAAGTGATTTTTGAGTGTTAGGGATTTGGACAGCCGAATTGTTCCTTGAGTCTCCTTCATATGTGCTTTGTTGATTTAAATACTATAGCCAACAGTAAGATGGCCAACATTTTTGAACTTGATGGAAACAGCTAGGTTAGTCCACTTCATGTTTCCACATCACAGTGCTATGCATTAATGGCTTGTTGAGATCCCTGTAATAGATCTTGACTGGCCAGCATAGGATACTGGCTAAAACCCTATGGAATGCCTTTTTTAAGGCTGGTTACGTAAATTGACCTAATCATCTAAAATTACTTTCCAACCAGAAGAGAAAAGATCATTATAGAAGCAAAGAATGGAATAGCTCCAAATTTAATGTGTAAGATGTTCGCGTAGCAGAAATGTCCATACTTTTTGCCTTATAGTGTATCACAAGGTACAGGTTTAAGATGCTGTTTAAGATAAGTCATTTTGGCTCAGCCACATTTTGATTTGAGAGCTAAATTAGGGGAACAAACCAAAAAGGAGCAAATATATTATATGCACTCACTTTTATTGCCAACGGTTTAGACATTAATGGTTGTGTGTGGAGTTATTTTGAAGGGACAGCAAATTTACACTGTTATACAGGCGGTACATTTACTACTTTATCTTGTAGCAAAGTGTTATTTCTTCAATGTTGTCACATGAAAAGATATAATAAAATATTTACAAAAATGTGAGGGGTGTACTCACTCTTGTGAGATACTGTAAATATATATATGTAGATTTATATACTTCTCCTCCTATCTCTCCCTCTATTGCTTCATCATCACTTCATATGTGAAAAAAACCCAACATTGAGTGACACGACTGTCCCCTTTGCCACCAGTCATCGGTTTTCACATCATTCAACTATTTTTTTGGCACCACGGCAGTAATTCTGAATATTCACACCGGGGAGAGAAAAACGAGTATTCTGAGAACGGACAGCAGCTGAAATAGCCTGCCCTACGGTGGGTCCCCGCTCAGAACTCAAGCTGGTTTTAGCTCATCTTGTGCCATTACAGAGAGAACATATCTGAAGCATATCAGACTGGTCCCACCCATACGGGCAGTCCAGATCCGAAATACCAGCAAGTTCTCTCTGCACGAGAGACACAGCAACCCCAGATGATCATTTCAGCCTTGTTAGGCATCATCAGTGAGGCATAGCTGATATCTCTCTAGGCACCGTGAGCAAGGGGTCCACGTCTGGATTACCCTTTAAACTTATGGAGAGAGAAAAACGGGTCGCAAGAGTATTCTGAGAACGGACAGCAGCTGAAATAGCCTGCCCTACGGTGGGTCCCCGCTCAGAACTCAAGCTGGTTTTAGCTCATCTTGTGCCATTACAGAGAGAACATATCTGAAGCATATCAGACTGGTCCCACCCATACGGGCAGTCCAGATCCAAAATACCAGCAAGTTCTCTCTGCACGAGAGACACAGCAACCCCAGATGATCATTTCAGCCTTGTTAGGCATCATCAGTGAGGCATAGCTGATATCTCTCTAGGCACCGTGAGCAAGGGGTCCACGTCTGGATTACCCTTTAAACTTATGGAGAGAGAAAAACGGGTCGCAAGAGTATTCTGAGAACGGACAGCAGCTGAAATAGCCTGCCCTACGGTGGGTCCCCGCTCAGAACTCAAGCTGGTTTTAGCTCATCTTGTGCCATTACAGAGAGAACATATCTGAAGCATATCAGACTGGTCCCACCCATACGGGCAGTCCAGATCTGAAATACCAGCAAGTTCTCTCTGCACGAGAGACACAGCAACCCCAGATGATCATTTCAGCCTTGTTAGGCATCATCAGTGAGGCATAGCTGATATCTCTCTAGGCACCGTGAGCAAGGGGTCCACGTCTGGATTACCCTTTAAACTTATGGAGAGAGAAAAACGGGTCGCAAGAGTATTCTGAGAACGGACAGCAGCTGAAATAGCCTGCCCTACGGTGGGTCCCCGCTCAGAACTCAAGCTGGTTTTAGCTCATCTTGTGCCATTACAGAGAGAACATATCTGAAGCATATCAGACTGGTCCCACCAATACGGGCAGTCCAGATCCGAAATACCAGCAAGTTCTCTCTGCACGAGAGACACAGCAACCCCAGATGATCATTTCAGCCTTGTTAGGCATCATCAGTGAGGCATAGCTGATATCTCTCAAGCAAAAAACAGCTTGAGAACTGAGCGGTGACCGACCGAAGGGCAGGCTATTTCAGTTGCTGCCCGTTCTCAGTATTCTCTTGCGACCCATTTTTTACTCTCCACAAGTTTAAGGGACAATCCAGACGTGGACCCCTTGCTCACGGTGCCTAGGGAGATATCAGCTATGCCTCACTGATGATGCCTAACAAGGTTGAAACGATCGTCTGGGGTTGCTGTGTCTCTCGTGCAGAGGGAACTTGCTGGCATTTCGGATCTGGACTGCCTGTATGGGTGGGACCAGTCTGATATGTTTCAGAGAAGTTCTCTCTGTAATGGCACAAGATGAGCAAAAAACAGCTTGAGAGCTGAGCGGTGACCGACCGAAGGGCAGGCTATTTCAGTTGCTGCCCGTTCTCAGTATTCTCTTGCGACCCATTTTTTTACTCTCCACAAGTTTAAGGGACAATCCAGACGTGGACCCCTTGCTCACGGTGCCTAGGGAGATATCAGCTATGCCTCACTGATGATGCCTAACAAGGTTGAAACGATCGTCTGGGGTTGCTGTGTCTCTCGTGCAGAGGGAACTTGCTGGCATTTCGGATCTGGACTGCCTGTATGGGTGGGACCAGTCTGATATGTTTCAGAGAAGTTCTCTCTGTAATGGCACAAGATGAGCAAAAAACAGCTTGAGAACTGAGCGGTGACCGACCGAAGGGCAGGCTATTTCAGTTGCTGCCCGTTCTCAGTATTCTCTTGCGACCCATTTTTTACTCTCCACAAGTTTAAGGGACAATCCAGACGTGGACCCCTTGCTCACGGTGCCTAGGGAGATATCAGCTAGGCCTCACTGATGATGCCTAACAAGGTTGAAACGATCGTCTGGGGTTGCTGTGTCTCTCGTGCAGAGGGAACTTGCTGGCATTTCGGATCTGGACTGCCTGTATGGGTGGGACCAGTCTGATATGTTTCAGAGAAGTTCTCTCTGTAATGGCACAAGATGAGCAAAAAACAGCTTGAGAACTGAGCGGTGACCGACCGAAGGGCAGGCTATTTCAGTTGCTGCCCGTTCTCAGTATTCTCTTGCGACCCATTTTTTACTCTCCACAAGTTTAAGGGACAATCCAGACGTGGACCCCTTGCTCACGGTGCCTAGGGAGATATCAGCTATGCCTCACTGATGATGCCTAACAAGGTTGAAACGATCGTCTGGGGTTGCTGTGTCTCTCGTGCAGAGGGAACTTGCTGGCATTTCGGATCTGGACTGCCTGTATGGGTGGGACCAGTCTGATATGTTTCAGAGAAGTTCTCTCTGTAATGGCACAAGATGAGCAAAAAACAGCTTGAGAACTGAGCGGTGACCAACCGAAGGGCAGGCTATTTCAGTTGCTGCCCGTTCTCAGTATTCTCTTGCGACCCATTTTTTACTCTCCACAAGTTTAAGGGACAATCCAGACGTGGACCCCTTGCTCACGGTGCCTAGGGAGATATCAGCTATGCCTCACTGATGATGCCTAACAAGGTTGAAACGATCGTCTGGGGTTGCTGTGTCTCTCGTGCAGAGGGAACTTGCTGGCATTTCGGATCTGGACTGCCTGTATGGGTGGGACCAGTCTGATATGTTTCAGAGAAGTTCTCTCTGTAATGGCACAAGATGAGCAAAAAACAGCTTGAGAACTGAGCGGTGACCGACCGAAGGGCAGGCTATTTCAGTTGCTGCCCGTTCTCAGTATTCTCTTGCGACCCATTTTTTACTCTCCACAAGTTTAAGGGACAATCCAGACGTGGACCCCTTGCTCACGGTGCCTAGGGAGATATCAGCTATGCCTCACTGATGATGCCTAACAAGGTTGAAACGATCGTCTGGGGTTGCTGTGTCTCTCGTGCAGAGGGAACTTGCTGGCATTTCGGATCTGGACTGCCTGTATGGGTGGGACCAGTCTGATATGTTTCAGAGAAGTTCTCTCTGTAATGGCACAAGATGAGCAAAAAACAGCTTGAGAACTGAGCGGTGACCGACCGAAGGGCAGGCTATTTCAGTTGCTGCCCGTTCTCAGTATTCTCTTGCGACCCATTTTTTACTCTCCACAAGTTTAAGGGACAATCCAGACGTGGACCCCTTGCTCACGGTGCCTAGGGAGATATCAGCTATGCCTCACTGATGATGCCTAACAAGGTTGAAACGATCGTCTGGGGTTGCTGTGTCTCTCGTGCAGAGGGAACTTGCTGGCATTTTGGATCTGGACTGCCTGTATGGGTGGGACCAGTCTGATATGTTTCAGAGAAGTTCTCTCTGTAATGGCACAAGATGAGCAAAAAACAGCTTGAGAACCGAGCGGTGACCGACCGAAGGGCAGGCTATTTCAGTTGCTGCCCGTTCTCAGTATTCTCTTGCGACCCATTTTTTACTCTCCACAAGTTTAAGGGACAATCCAGACGTGGACCCCTTGCTCACGGTGCCTAGGGAGATATCAGCTATGCCTCACTGATGATGCCTAACAAGGTTGAAACGATCGTCTGGGGTTGCTGTGTCTCTCGTGCAGAGGGAACTTGCTGGCATTTCGGATCTGGACTGCCTGTATGGGTGGGACCAGTCTGATATGTTTCAGAGAAGTTCTCTCTGTAATGGCACAAGATGAGCAAAAAACAGCTTGAGAACTGAGCGGTGACCGACCGAAGGGCAGGCTATTTCAGTTGCTGCCCGTTCTCAGTATTCTCTTGCGACCCATTTTTTACTCTCCACAAGTTTAAGGGACAATCCAGACGTGGACCCCTTGCTCACGGTGCCTAGGGAGATATCAGCTATGCCTCACTGATGATGCCTAACAAGGTTGAAACGATCGTCTGGGGTTGCTGTGTCTCTCGTGCAGAGGGAACTTGCTGGCATTTCGGATCTGGACTGCCTGTATGGGTGGGACCAGTCTGATATGTTTCAGAGAAGTTCTCTCTGTAATGGCACAAGATGAGCAAAAAACAGCTTGAGAACTGAGCGGTGACCGACCGAAGGGCAGGCTATTTCAGTTGCTGCCCGTTCTCAGTATTCTCTTGCGACCCATATTTTACTCTGAATATTCACACCCCCTTACTCTATGAACTTGGTTGGTATTGAGCATTTTGGGTAATCCATAATTCGTGTTAATTTTGTCTCGGAATTCAAAATTTTTTAACCGAATTTGGCTACATAACGAATCTTCAAGTGTACTTGATCCTTTATCAACTCACAGAGTAATACATGTCTTGGTTATAATTCCCAGAGAACCAGTGAAGACCTACATAATTCAGAAGATTACTTTATTTAGAATTTAAAATGAATGCCATTTGAGTTAGATTGAGTAATCAGAATTTCTCAATTAGCTTGACAGAGATTAAATTACAATTCTAAGAACAAAGTTGAACTCCCTTAAAAAGTTTTTTTAAACTTCTCCTCTAGAGATAATTTATATCTATTATCATTATGTCCTAATTACCTCCTCTTCAGATCATTTAGGATTATTTGATTGGTGTGTACTTTTTTCTCCATTGCGGTTTTGATGCACGTTTTAATGTATTTTTATGTATTTATATAGATGATATGTTGCAACTTATTTTTAGTATCTGTAGTATTCTGAGTATCACGATCATACTGTCTCTTTAAGATTATACTGTTTCTGTATGTTTTACTATAGAATCTGGTTTATGCTATATCCACTAATACATTTCAGCATTCATTAAATTTTTATAATTTTTTATTAATTTTACTATTTCACATATACGATTGGATTATTAGCTCACTGAGATATACACCTGATATTTAGATGCGTTTTTAGCATTGGGCATGATAAGTCTGGGTTTTAAATACGAGCCCGTGATTGTCCACCTCGGCTTAGATCAATAAAGTTTGTTTGCGTCTTAAAGCGGAACGCGCATGTGCGTGGGGCGTCGACGGGGCGTAATTGCATCCCGTCTATACGTCTCGGCACATGAGCAAACATATTTGAAGGACGCTACCCGGCGTATTTAAATGCTGAGGATTGAAGAATTGAATATACACTCCTGAAGAAGTCACGAATAGGACGAAACATGTTGAGAAGCATTATAACCCCGAATGGACTTTAGCCCAGCAGTGATTTTAGTACCTGACTCCTGACTTCCAAGCAACAATAGTCTGTGGAGGAAGCCCTTCTGATATTCAGAGGTGTTCACAAGAGACTGGCATTTCTGGGTACTTAGCCTATTATAGGCACAAAGCATAGTTGCACATATTGATTATTTCAATTGTGCCATTATGTTTGTGATTGTTTCCTTTTTTTACTTTTGATCATTTATGTCTATTAAAGTTTGCACTATGATCTTTTATATTTTCTCTCTTTAATGTGAGTTCCATGTCCTCCTCATCATTTGGTAAATATATCCTTCTCACCATTTGTGATTGTGGCACCGTGTCACTGTATTTTAAACTTTGGTTTTTATACAGCTATCTTTGAAGATGAAGTTAGATACAGGCAAATAAGAAAGAGTGGAATGTTACAGAGAAACTGTTGATTCCTTGAATTTTTAATATTATATTTACTTATCCCTGTATTTAACACATATGTGATTGTAAGCTGTGAAAATTTAAATTAAAGACCACTACAGTCACCAAAATAACTTTTTCTTAGTGAAACCGTTTTTGGTGTACAGATCATGGTCCTGCAGTCTCACTGCTCAGTTTGCTGCCATTTAGGAGTTAAATCACTTCGTTAATGGAGCCCTTGGCACACCTCCCTGTATGTGACTTACACAGCCATCATAGACATTTCCTGAAAAGAGAGATCTAATTTTTACACTTCCTCTATTGCAAATTCTGTTTAATTTAGAATATTGTATCTCCTGCTCTGTTAATACCATTCTAGACCTAGCAGGAGCATCCTGTGTGTGAATGCAGTTCAATTTACAGAGCAGGAGATAAAAATGTCTAAAGTAAGTTAACATTTGATTGAAAATTAAGCCATTTTTTTCATGCAGGCTGTGTGAGTCACAGCCAGGGGAGGCATGGCTAGGGCTACATAAACAGAAACAAAAGCGATTTAACTCCTAAATGGCAGAGAATTGAGCAGTGAGACTGCAGGTGCATTATTTATACTCCACAACTGCTTTATTAAGCTAAATTTAATTTGATGTCTGTAGTGTCACCTTAAATGCAA
The DNA here is from genome assembly GCF_036172605.1 of Pelobates fuscus. Lineage (NCBI taxonomy): Eukaryota > Metazoa > Chordata > Amphibia > Anura > Pelobatidae > Pelobates > Pelobates fuscus. The sequence goes on from NC_086318.1 coordinate 436,714,304, forward strand.
AAAATTACAGCTCCTTCTGCAACTGGGCTCCTCCATCTTAGCCTCCTGTCAAACATTGTCATAAGCTCTGTTCTTTGTAATTGCAGTCTGTGAAGAAATGACTATATTATTCGATATTTTGTTGCATAGTTCTTGCTTTTTGTGTACTTTTCATTCGGCAGATGGGTCTGCCGAACAGAGACCACCCCTGGCTCACTTAACTTCAAAGCCGGCATCACTTTCACCCTCTATGTGTGCGGTCAGCGTTCGTACTGTCGAACGCCACGTGGCAGAGAAAACCGCGGCCATCTTTTTTTCGCCAAACAAAGGCAGCGGGACTTGGTCGTCGAGTGTCTGGAACTAAAATCGGACACTCGACTTCCCAAACACCGGTCTCCATCATGCGAACGCTGGAACTAGTGATACCGATTAGCTAGGAGAGCGCTATTCGGTACAAAGATGCACACGAATGAGGGGAACAATCGCTGCTAGGAGCCAGGGGAATTCATTCGGTACTTTTATGCATTTCTTCCCTTTTTCTGAAGTGACCGGCAAAACCACACGAACCTCTGGAACTATTTTGGGCAGTCCGGCCCCAGTGGACCGGTCACAAAGGACTTCCATACTTTTTGCGAACCCCTGAACCGATCCGGGTGAAATTTGGATATGTTGGTCACCCGGATCGGGGCTATCAGGGGATATAGTATTTGTGGGGATACCCCAGGTATAAAGGGGTGTTCCAGAAATTGGGGAAAATAGTGAATTTTCAGCCTGGAGATAATTAGGTTGTTACTATATCAGACCTGATTATCTCCAGGACTAGGGGAGGGAACTGCCTGTTTGTATGGGGTGTGTTTTATATTTTTACTGTTCGGGATTGGATAATTGTTACTCCTCCCTGTGGGATGTCCCCTTGCATGGGGACCTGCATAAAAAGCCATGTGTGTGAATAAACGTTAGTTCTGCTTGTATCCTGAACCTGGACTCTGACTGTTATTTGGAATTCGTATGCTGTAACGAGGGAATTATCTTATGCAGCTGTTATATTCCGTATGGACTTCGTCCCTGTAACTACCGAACCGGATTCTCGCTACCTTAGGCTCTGACCGTCCGGGAGGAAACTACCGAACTCGATTTGGTTAAACGTGGTTTCTTTACAACTGGTGGCAAGCGGAGGGATTCGAATCCCGAATGGACATTGCAAACCAAGCAAGGGAATGAATGGCTCAGCAGTACCAGCTACTTAAAAGAACCACACTAAAGGATTTACTGGAAGCTCGAGGCAGAGTGGCAAGTAACAAGACAAAAGCCACGTTAATTGCAGAATTAATACAGAGCGATAATACCAGCAACACAGAAATGGATCAAGAGGAAGAAAACGTGATGCAAAAGGACATCCGATGGATGCTCAGTCTGTTGGGACCCAACCCAGCTACAGAGGCGGTTCTGCAGGTCATGGCACAAGCTAGACAATCGCAAAAAGAGCGAGAGGACCGGGACAGACCGTCACAGGGGGATTTACTACACTCCCCGGGAAGTACTGGGGAAATACCAAAGAAGGTAAACTATGCAGCCTTTAAATCTTTTAATGACAATGAGATGGAAATTGACAGTTACTTGCAAGACTTTGAACGCCAATGTGCACTGGAGGGATTAGACTCCACGAAATGGGCTGCAGTCATTAGCAGTAAATTGTCAGGTAGAGCAGCCGAGGCGCTGCGAGCAGTACCTGAGGGGGACATACATAATTATGAAAAAATCAAAGACATTTTGTTGGCCAGATATGCTGTAACTCCGGAGGCATACCGGAAAAAGTTTAGAGATCTGAGAAAGACTGGGAGAGATTCCCATACGGAATGGGCATTTCGGCTACAACGGGCGGCCCGCAATTGGATGAAGGGCTGCCAAGCAACCACCCTGGAGGATGCTTTGCAACTTATGTTACTGGAGCAATTTTTTAAGCACTCTGCAGAGGACATAAAAGACTGGGTTAAAGATAGAAAACCAAAAACTGTGGAGGAAGCCGCCAGGTTAGCGGATGAGTATCAGGATAATAGGAGGAAGGAGCAAGGGGTGAGCAGACCACCTTTTAAGCCTAACTACCAGGCTCCAACAACCCCTACCCCTCCTAGACCCTCCATGAGTAACCCTTCACCGAACCCAGCAAACACACCACGTCCCCCTGCAGTGTGTCATTATTGCAAACAACCAGGGCATTATAAGAATCAGTGCCCTCGCTTAAACCGGGGAAGCTGGGAAAGGCAACCCCCACAACAACCCAGGGCAGCTGCTCATTGTGTGCAACAGGAAGGCACAACCGGTGTTCCTAACCAAGAAGAACAGTGGAGTGTGTTACACGAGGTCAACCCAGTTCAAGCTGGGGGTGACAACCGGGACCACCACCGCCAATGGATTACCGTAGATGGCGTGGGGGCCCGGGCTCTGAGAGACTCTGGGGCTACTTTGACTGTGGTGCAACCTCACACGATCAGAGCGCAAGCTCGCACCGGACGCACAGTCGCTGTGAGGGTGGCTGGGGGCGCTATCCACAAACTGCCCACTGCTAATATCCTTGTTGATTGGGGTTCCGGGTCCAAACAGCTGGAGGTGGGGATTATGCAAGAACTACCCGCCGAGGTTTTGTTGGGAAATGATGTAGGATGCTTGACCTCCCAACTGGCCTGAGACCCCCCTGCCGAGGCATACCCAGTTACCACCCGAGCTCAAGCCAGACTGGAAGCTCCGCTGCACTCTGAGGAAAACCAGGTAAGAGTCGAAATACCCCCCTTACCCGATCCTCCCTGTCCTTTCTGGGATACCCCCCAGGGGTTTGAACAAGAGCAGCGTACCGATCCCACATTAGAGGGTTATAGGAAGGCAGCGGCCGTTACCCCAGGGAACAACCCACACGAAAAGTTTGAGTGGTATAAGGGGTTGCTGTATAGAGTGACCGAGGGGGTGGGACAGGGGGCCACCCAGGTCATCAAAAGACAGTTAATTGTACCCCGTAAATTCCGGGCTGAATTGCTAAAACTCAGTCATGACATTCCCCTAGCAGGACATTTGGGGGTTAAAAAGACAAGAGACAGGTTAACCCAAACCTTCTTCTGGCCCAGGGTCACCCAGGACCTCAAGTATTACTGCAGGACGTGCGACGTCTGCCAAAGGGTGGGAAAAAGGGGAGACCTTCGGAAGGCCAAACTTCACCCATTGCCCATTATAGAGCAGCCCTTTCACCGAGTAGCGGTAGATTTAATAGGACCCCTCAGCCGACCCAGCCAGTCGGGCAAAAAGTTCATACTAACCGTGGTCGACTACGCCACTAGATACCCAGAAGCAGTCGCCCTCACCAATATAGAGGCAGAGACCGTGGCCGAAGCCCTTATTCAGATTTTCACCCGAGTAGGTTTCCCACAAGAGATCCTATCCGATCGGGGAACTCAGTTCACGGCTACCCTGACACAACAATTGTGGCAGAGCTGTGGGGTGAAACCCCTGTTCAGCGCCCCGTACCATCCCCAGACTAACGGGCTCTGTGAACGTTTCAATGGCACTCTAAAACAGATGCTAAAAACCTTTACGGAGTCCCACAAGAACTGGGAAAAATTCCTCCCCCACCTTCTGTTTGCCTACCGTGAAGTGCCCCAGGCCTCCACTGGGTTTTCCCCCTTCGAACTCCTGTACGGGAGAAAAGTTCGGGGCCCACTGGAGCTCGTACGGGAACACTGGGAGGGCAATACAGACGAGGGGGGAGTCCCTATCGTCCAGTATGTTCTGGAGTTCCGGGACCGTCTGCGGGCGCTCACTGCATCGGTTCGGGAGAACCTGCAGACGGCCCAGGAGGACCAGAGGAAATGGTACGATAGGGGAGCCCAAGATAGAGTACTAGAATTAGGGCAGAAGGTGTTAGCTTTGAGGCCAGTTAAAAAGGATAAGCTACAAGCCGCATGGCAGGGACCATTTAAGGTAGTAGAACGGGTTAGCGAGACCACCTACATCGTGAGTAAATGCTCAGATGAAAGGCTGACCAAAGCCTTCCATGTGAATATGCTCAAACCATACTTTGAGAGAACAGAGGATGTGGGCGCCGTGTGTGCGCCCGCCACAGAAGATAGCGAGGGACTACCCCTCCCCGATTTACTAGACACCGCTCCCTGTACTATTGACCAAGTAAGCTTGGGTCAAAATTTAAACCCCCTGGAGAAAGGTGAGGCCACGCAACTGCTGCAGAGATACCAAGAGATGTTTTCAGCCACCCCAGGCTATACCTCCGCTGCGGTACACCGCGTGGAAACACAGGGAGAGACGCCACTGCGGCAACAACCATATCGGATCCCGGAAGCAGTGCGTGAGAATATGCTCACCGAGTTAAGGGATATGTTACAGTTAGGGGTAATAGAACCCTCGCAAAGTCCTTGGGCCTCCCCGGTAGTACTAGTGCCGAAGCGCGACGGTACCACGCGCTTCTGTGTAGACTATCGGAGGCTTAACGATCGTACCATAACAGACGCCTACCCCATGCCCAGAATAGATGAGCTCTTAGACCGTATGGCGGGGGGGAACTACTTGACTACCCTGGACCTGTGCAAAGGTTATTGGCAGATCCCCTTGGAGCCTGCGGCCATCCCCAAGTCGGCATTCGTCACCCCTTTCGGGCTATACCAATTCAAGGTTATGCCCTTTGGGATGAAGAATGCCCCGGCTACCTTTCAGAGGATGGCCGATAGGCTCCTGGAGGGGTTTCAGGACTTCGCATGCGCGTATCTAGACGATATTGCAGTCTACAGCCGCACATGGGGAGACCATCTGGGCCATGTGTCCAGGGTACTCCAACGAACCCACCTCGCAGGGCTCACGTTAAAACCCGACAAATGTCACGTAGGACTGGCCGAGGTACAGTATCTCGGCCACCGGGTGGGCTCCGGTAGACAGCGTCCAGAACCAGCTAAGGTAGAGGCCATAGCGAACTGGCCCCAACCTCGGACCAAAACCCAGGTACTAGCCTTCTTAGGGACGGCCGGTTATTATAGAAAGTTTGTCCCAGAGTACAGCGCCCTGGCCAAACCCCTCACCGACCTTACCAAAAAGGCCCTTCCCAAACAGGTTTCCTGGACCCCAGAGTGCACGGACGCTTTCCAGAAGCTTAAAGCGGCATTGAGTGAGGCTCCTGTGTTGGCAGCACCCGACTACACTAAACAATTTCTTGTACACACAGATGCCTCCATGTTCGGACTGGGAGCCGTGCTAAGCCAAGTGGGCACAGACGGCATGGAACACCCGGTGGCATACCTCAGCCGTAAACTGTTACCCCGAGAAGTCAGCTATGCCACCGTAGAAAAAGAATGCTTGGCCCTCGTGTGGGCACTCAAGAAGCTACAGCCCTATTTGTATGGGCGGGCATTTACCCTTATGACGGACCACAACCCCCTGGTATGGCTTAACCGGGTAGCTGGAGACAATCCCAGGCTATTACGGTGGAGCCTAGCCCTTCAACCTTATAATTTTACTATGCAGTACCGGCCCGGAAAGCAAAATGGTAATGCGGATGGCTTGTCACGCCAGACCGAACTGGATTCCTAAACCGCTACTTTTCTCGGACATCCCCAAGCCAACCCGACAGGGTCTAGGCGGGTATGCCGACCTATGGACTTATAGGGGAGCAGTGTGAAGAAATGACTATATTATTCGATATTTTGTTGCATAGTTCTTGCTTTTTGTGTACTTTTCATTCGGCAGATGGGTCTGCCGAACAGAGACCACCCCTGGCTCACTTAACTTCAAAGCCGGCATCACTTTCACCCTCTATGTGTGCGGTCAGCGTTCGTACTGTCGAACGCCACGTGGCAGAGAAAACCGCGGCCATCTTTTTTTCGCCAAACAAAGGCAGCGGGACTTGGTCGTCGAGTGTCTGGAACTAAAATCGGACACTCGACTTCCCAAACACCGGTCTCCATCATGCGAACGCTGGAACTAGTGATACCGATTAGCTAGGAGAGCGCTATTCGGTACAAAGATGCACACGAATGAGGGGAACAATCGCTGCTAGGAGCCAGGGGAATTCATTCGGTACTTTTATGCATTTCTTCCCTTTTTCTGAAGTGACCGGCAAAACCACACGAACCTCTGGAACTATTTTGGGCAGTCCGGCCCCAGTGGACCGGTCACAAAGGACTTCCATACTTTTTGCGAACCCCTGAACCGATCCGGGTGAAATTTGGATATGTTGGTCACCCGGATCGGGGCTATCAGGGGATATAGTATTTGTGGGGATACCCCAGGTATAAAGGGGTGTTCCAGAAATTGGGGAAAATAGTGAATTTTCAGCCTGGAGATAATTAGGTTGTTACTATATCAGACCTGATTATCTCCAGGACTAGGGGAGGGAACTGCCTGTTTGTATGGGGTGTGTTTTATATTTTTACTGTTCGGGATTGGATAATTGTTACTCCTCCCTGTGGGATGTCCCCTTGCATGGGGACCTGCATAAAAAGCCATGTGTGTGAATAAACGTTAGTTCTGCTTGTATCCTGAACCTGGACTCTGACTGTTATTTGGAATTCGTATGCTGTAACGAGGGAATTATCTTATGCAGCTGTTATATTCCGTATGGACTTCGTCCCTGTAACTACCGAACCGGATTCTCGCTACCTTAGGCTCTGACCGTCCGGGAGGAAACTACCGAACTCGATTTGGTTAAACGTGGTTTCTTTACACAGTCAGCACAGAGAAAGTATAGCGATAAGAGGGTAAATGAAACAAAGTGTCAATATCTATCTATCTATCTATCTATCTATTGATATCTACCTATCTATCTATCTACCTATCTATCTATCTATCCATCGATATCTATCGATATCTATCTATCTATCTATCTACCTATCTATCCATCGATATCTATCGATATCTATCTATCTATCTACCTATCTATCCATCGATATCTATCGATATCTATCTATCTACCTATCTCTCTGATCTATCTATCTGTCTGTCTATCTATTGATATCTATCTATCTATCAATATATATATATCTATCTATCTAGCGCTATCTATAAATGTATAAATGTAAATCTTTTTTTACTATCATTTACCTTTTTTCTAATCAATTATCTCCTTTTTGGTGCCATAAACTGAACTCTAAGTCAGATTTACTGAATTCTGACTACCCGCTGATTGACTTTAATTTGACCAAATGTTAAGAGAAGTGACAGTTCCCCCTTAATTGTATGCTGCATTAAAACCATGAAACTTGCATTAATGATTTTACAGTGTTTTATAATTTTATAAGAATCCTACTCATCATGCATTTTCTTGGATGTTTTCAACATCCTTAGTAAATAAAGATATATAATACTGGTTTCATATTGAATATGCAATATTGTTTTTGGCTCAACAGGCCCATTTTATGTTTAGTTTATTTACAGTAACACTTTGTCACCTATTTGTTTTGCTTTCCGTAATAGCCTCCATTTAGAATAACGAAATTATCTTAACATTTACTGTTATTAATGTCATTATAGACCACAATAAAAATGCAAATACGCAAAGAAAGTACAGTAACGATCATTACAATGCTTCCATATGGAGCCTCTTCATGGGCACCGAGACAAGCTCTCCTGAATCTCAGCCAAGAACAGAGCATCTGGAAATACCCTTCAAGGTTATCACCTCCTTGACTATAACTTGAAATGTTTATAATTAATCATCAGACTTGGCTGGTAATTGTAAATAAATGCTAAGCTACAAATTGGCCATTTTTATGTTTCACCTAATATAACCTTTTTTAATGGAAGTATCACCGAGATCCCTATCAATGTACAATGTACAACCTTGAGCTGTGGGCTAATTCAAAGTTTGTCACATGTCTTCACTGGGAGAAGGAGACACAAAAATGATGAGAAATAGACGCGTGCATCCTTCTTTTGATAAACTGAAATTAACAAAAAAAATTTTAAGTTCATGTCGTCCGAAAATTTATCTCGGTCAAAATATTAATGAACGGCCAAATGAAAGAATGGGACACTGCAAAAATTTTTAGATTTTTGCGCCATTTGCTCATTCATTGGAAAACTGAGTGATTGAGAATGCCACTTTTGTGACTGATACATTCTGGATCTATTCATTTCCATGGAGATTAATGGTCATCAGAAATTTGTTAGATTAAAAAAAACATTTCATCCAATTAACTGATTAGATGTGAGAGCGAATTTCAGACAAACAACATGTTTTTAATTAACTGAAACAAAAAAAAATCCTTCCATGTACATCGGTAATCAGAAATATTTTTATACTAGAAGATTATATACTATATTCCAGCGGTTCCCAAACTTTGTGCCGCGGTGCCCGCCGTGGGCACACGGGGCGCAGCAAAATATGTCCCCGGTGCTATGATCATATGACCATAGTACTGCCCTACGATGTCTAAATTGTTATTACATGAAGAGTAAAATGGAGTTAGTATCCAAAGCAGAGAAGGATTTAGCAACAACCAGAGAGTTGTATCAATTCAAGGTAAAAGGTAAATATCACCTAAACGGCTGTTTGAGATATAAGGAGAAAGAATGTGTGTATATTAGGTCCTAAAACCTACTGCAGCGGTATATACAAAATCTTAAATGTAGAGAAATTAATTTAATAGTGCTGCCTAAGTAGCAGGTAATAAAAATAAATTACTGAACTAGAAGTGTAAACTAAATAGCGAGTAAAGCATTAGAAAATAATAAATCTATGCCTTCGAGGGCACCTGTCGAATGAAATAACTAGTCTAACTGCCTAGATAGTAACAGAGCCTCCTGCAATAGTGAAAGAGCACTATAAATATGTGATCGGTCTCAGTCTAATACACATCGTGCAGGAGATCGATATGCCGAAATATGTCGAGAATACTAACAGCTTAATACCAGAGAGGTATGTCAAGATAATATCAGCAACCTTGGTGAAGGTAATCTATCAACGTAAGAGGCTGGAGATCTCGGACAGTGAGCCCAGACGCGCATTTCGCCGGTAAGCGACTCTTCCCCTTTGAAAGTGGAAGAGCCACATAATTATATTGCTCTTTTACTATTGCAGGAGGCTCTGTTACTATCTAGACAGTTAGACTAGTTATTTCATTCGACAGGTGCCCTCGAAGGTACAGATTTATTATTTTCTTATTCTTCACTAGTCTCTCTTAGTTTATATTTATTTTTTTGCTAGTTCTTCCTAACTTTTACGTTATTTCGTTTTCACTTCTAGTACCTATTATTATTATTTTTATTCAGTACTATTAAAAGTTATGTTTTATGACCTATACATAGTTTAGGACAGTGAATTTTTGTTTACTATAATAACTGTGTTCATTGAGTTATTAAATATGACAAAATAATTGTGGGAAGGCATTAACCAGACCCAGTCCTTATATCACCCTGTGTTTAATAATGTACTTTTTACAAACAGTCCAGTGTGTACCAGTTTGCACAGTTCCATATGATTACTCGGAACCCCCGGTTCTTTATTCACAGCGTCCTCCCTTGGTCTATTCAGAGAAACATGAATCATACGCGGCTCCCATTGTTTGCGTTACGTACACTAGCTGATCCCTGCTGAAGGTGTCTGATTATCCCACAGCTATGTATATTAATAAAGAATGCAATTCTGTCTTTCACACTTAATTCTCAGTTCTCCTACTTAACTATATAACTGCTAGAATAAAAGGAATGCCATGTTTTTGCTGTTTTTAAAATGTTACATTATCTGCAATTTCTCATCATGTATTTCTAAATAACAGCACAGACTTAAAAATAATAATCCAATTAAAATCGATGAAACTCTCAATAGTATTTAACCCTGGTTCACAGGGGGCAGATGGGGCAGATGGGGCGATGCGCCCCTCCTCACAGTTTTTGTTGTAGAAAAAATGAACTTAAATTGTATTGCCATCTTAAGGATCACAGCTAAGTGCGAGATAGAAAAAAGCACGCGTCTGTCACAATTATATCTGCAGTTTCTATTGTCCCCTCTAATGATGACTGGAGATTCAGCTGGTTTTGAACATGACAGGCATCTTATGTGGTTAAATGGGTAGAGCCCAATAAATCTGTGGGTGGGGGGGCAGCACCCCACAATATTTAAACTTCACCAGCTGCCACTGATTTAACCATGCAAAATACAATGATATGTCATGCCATCATCAAACTCTGGTCTGTAAAGACTTTTTGCCAGTATACATTCTTCTGCTTTTTGGCCTTTGCAGCTGTAGGCTGCCCTGTATTTGATACAAGTAGGGTATCTATTTTGATACCAACAGAATTAAGTAATTTGTTTTCCGTTATTTGTTCCTTATAGCCTAATGATCACTTTCTGCATGACAAAGTCTAAAATTGAAGTGCTGAGTACTGACCCTCTGTGGCAACTGCGTGCATCCTGAAGTCATTGATTTACCAGGAGTTCGTGGTATTGTATAATGTTGTCCTTGACAGGGACTAAGTTGGTGTTATTATATGCGACAGTGAATACAACCCATTATCTGTGCGATACATTGTACGTATAATGGAACATTCTATGATTGGTAGTCTAAAGGAAGGCAGTTGGCCCCTGTGGATAATTATATTGCATGTGTTACTGCCAGCCTCGTCCTCATTGCCAGATATGAGGGTGACTTGTAGAAGAATTCCTCAACACATGTTTGGTATTCATAGAAACGCTACAGTAAATAAATTGTTGACCTGTGTAGAAAATTATGTTTTTATGGAATTTAGCATTCTTGAGGCCTTTAAATGACAACAGTTTGGCCTGCTTCCTGGTTGCCATCAGGTGCTGAGGATAGCCTACTACAGCTTGGTTTACAAGAAGGACATCAAGCTAAAGATCCCTACTTTTACCAAGTTGTTATTATGGGATCTTACTTACCACTTATATATGTTTTAATATATTTAATGTCTGGTCTTCAGTGTTCACTTTGCCCCTCTCAGGTAGATCGACATCTCTTGTGCTTTCATAACTAGGGGTTTTAGCTTTGTCAGCTCCAACTATCAGAGTCCAATTCCTTATTTAACCTTTTAAATGTTAAACCTTTTAAAATCCTGGTGCTAAGCTAATTTTGAGTTTGTTGCTTATATATACTATTGTATGCCATTTTCAGTGTGCAGTCTAGACCAGTGTTTCCCAACCCAGTCCTCATGGACCACTAACAGTCCAGGATTTATGTTTTTCCCTGTTTTATTCCAATGGAGATAATGACAAAACATGGACTGTTGGTTGTGCAGGAGGACTGGGTTTCGGGAACATTGGTCTAGAGGTTTTGAGGTTCACTAAGCTATTTTAATATAATGGCATCAGTTACCAAAAAAAACTAATCCACATTGTGGGGGAATAAATGTAAATTCAATGCATTGGATTATATTTAAGACAATTAGTCGGCAGACACCTCACACTAAGTGGGGGAGTCTAAAAATAATGTGTGGAGTTCCCCTGTCTCCTCCCCTCAAGTGAAGAAGCCATTACATTACATATTCCACTATCTTTTGTAGTGTCACTAACAGTGCATCTCCAACTACATAAGCAGGGGATTTATGGAAGCTATTCATTTATTTTTGCCACAATAATTTGACTTAGTTTGCATATAATTATGTTTATTATAAAATTAAATCTGTGTTTTTTTCAGTAAAATGCTGTAAAATGCAGTGATTTCCTAAACAGAAAGCTCTTCATAAGCAATCAATATGTGGCTGTATTTGCAGCTGATATATTGTTTGCTTGCAGCCTTTCAGCTCAATACAATTGTGAAAACCTTTGGACCAGCAAACACACTGTATGTATATGTAATATCCAGGAAACACAGTCTATTATATCTAACCTTAAACTTTCCCTGTGTCAATCTGCACTTCTAGGGGCAAAACCTGCAGTAATTGTGTGTGTCAGCTTAATGTGAGTCCTGCTAGCTAACCCCCTCCAGTGACTCTGTTACCCACCTTCAATGTAAAAAGTGCTTGTTGTTTGTCCCTTTAAATATAATAGTCATGTGTTTATTTAAGGCCCAAACCTGGTGGTGACAGGTTTATTTTTTATTTTTTTATGAGATATTAGAGGATCATGCAAGTTGCTTAAAAGGTATCCGTACTGAACTTGTAATATAGTCCTATCACTTATTTATAAATTACAGTTTTTACAGAGCAAAGTACAAAATAATCAAATGATATTGCTTACTGCTTACATTACTATTATTGTAATTCTAAGTATAGCTTTGATACATTGAATTACTGTTACTATACCACACTAGATACTAAGTGGCTCTCATCACCTACTGGGATACCATATCTGTGTGACACAAGTTCTCAAAATATACCTGTTTGTCTGATTGTCTGTCTGTCCATCCAAACTTTTACATTTTGAAACCGTTTCCCTTCTTCTTCGGTTTTTATAATTCAGCCCCTCTAGACTGTAAGCTTGTTCAAACAGGATCTTAAATAACTTAATATTCCTGGCTAATCATGGTAGCATCACTTATGGGTAGCTCCGCCCTCAGGACCAGAACAGGAAAGGAACTAGAATTCAAATGAGATCAAGTGTATAAAGGATAATTCCTCCCTTTACACACCAGTCTTTTTTCTGTCCTCACACAGACCGGAATTTCCTAGCTATTTTAACCTTTTTATTTTTTATCCACCTTCCCATGTGTACCATGGGTCTCCCAGACAAAGTTTAGCCTGTTTGTGAATAGGACTAACTGGGATAGGTTCAAAATTAGTTATTTGAACTGCTATGTGGGATTCTTATTATGTCTTTTTAAGTGTTTCGTGGAAGTTGCTGTATGCTGAGATTTACATCTATATTTATTTTCTAATTACAGGGTATAAAAAGTGTAAGTCCCTCTCTATACCCCAACTAACTATGAGTGTCTGTTATTTGCTATGTTAGTTCTATCTTTTCGTATTAATTTGTATCTTTTTTCTACCGAATGCATAGGGTCTTACCTTACATAGGCGCCTTTCAATAGAGGCTTTCTTACTATGCTGGCCGCCACAGTTCGTGGGATTTTAGGGCTGTTCGTGCAAAACTGGCGCAAACGCATTGGCGTCCTGTTCTCATAAAAGTGCATGCGTTCGGTTATTTAATTCAGGCACTCCTTTGCCTCAGTCTAGTCAATTCAGTAGCTGAAATATTTATAAGTGCAGTTTGTTTCATTTCGGTTGTATTAGTTTGAAAACGTGTTTGAAAATTCTCATTCATTTGTGGCTGCCCAGCAATATAATACTATTAGCCAGCTGAGTTTCTGACATAGTCACTCTTTGATTTTTTATGTTTCTTTTTTTTTTCTCTCTCTTTCTAATATTCTTGTTCCTTTTGACCTTTTATAGTATGGCATTTCCTTCTGCCTCCAGACACTCTATATCCAGAAACCTAAGGTGAGCCAATATACCCTATTTCTGTGGGGATTAAACGAGTGCAAACTTTGGGCCCCAACATAGTATGTATGGTATTTTAGGTTGTTACAGCCCAAGTAAAAGCTGGGACAGGCCCCCCCAAAAATATAAGGAGAAGAGTAATTGGTGTGTGGGCTGTAACCAGATAGCACTTGAAGGCAAGAATCTCTGCATCAAATGCCTAACTGAGGGTGTGGAAAAGAGCAGTAAAATGCAATCCCCTCAAGATGATCTGAAAGCCTGGATATCCCAAGCAATTGCAGAAGGCTTCAAAGCCACAGCTTAAAGCATGGGACAAACAAAACGCTCTAAAATAGAGAACATTTCTTCAGACTAAAGCTCAGAGTCAGAATACGGAGCAGAATTTTCTGACGAAGAGGAAGAGGAGACATATCATAGAAATGTAGACTCCAAGTTGGTTGTTAGGTTGATAGTCCTAATCAGGGACACACTAAAAAAAAACAGAAAGAACTTCTGAAGTACTTGGAATTTTGAAGTACTGGAATCAGACAGATTTTTTGAGGACCTAAAATCGTCAAGACCTACATTTCCAGGTCACAGTACAATAAAATGGAAGAATGGCAAAAAATGGAAAAGAAAGTTACCTTGACAATTAAGGCTTCCAGAATTTATCCCGCCTCTCCTGATGAGCCTAAATGCTGGAATTATTTGCATGGCTAAACACACTAGGCTACCAATAGACTCACTAGCCTATCTCAGGGAACCTATGGAGAAAAGAATGTACATGAAATACATCCTACCCCTACTTCCCACTCCCTCTGTTTCTGTGTATCCAACTCATCTTGTTGCAAATACTTGTCTGTTAGTCCACCTATTATACAATGTTACGGAATTTGTTGTCTCTTTATAAAAAATAGTGATAGCAATTAATTGTTCATGTGTACTTCTGATACACCACATACCTCCCAACATTTGGAGGTACGGAATCAAGATGAGTGAAGCTTTAAGGGTTTGTCACCAGTGACACATCTTGCATGACTGGTGTTACGACACTCGCCGCCTGGGGAGTGAAGCCGCCGTTTAGCCGATAATCCCCTTTCTCCAGAAATGCAGTTCCAGCATTACCGATCATAAGACTCCCGACCGGAGCATACGAATGCGGTAACTCCCGATCAGCAATCCATCCGAAATCCTTCCACAGCTAGAAATAAACGAAAACGCTGTCCCAATAGTCAATCCCTCCACAAACGAGACAAAGCTCCGTTTTGAAGGTCAAGCAGAATGTGTTTAATGGGGGCTACCTGCCCAGTATTTATGCAGGTCTCCACCAGGTAGACACTCCCCTAGGGGACCTGGTGGAAGACTGTAAAATATATTTAACAGTAGCCAATCGCAGTGGCCATAACACAAGCCCTCCCCATTTTACCCATAAGACATTTCTTCCTATCCCGGAGATAATTAGGGAGAAATCTAATTAACTCCGAGGATAGGAACCATCGCCATTTTAAACACAAACATACAAAATGCAATAAAATACATAAAATCCGAAATACCGAAGATATAGTGTTCGTCCAACGTATCCCCAGATAGCCTGAATCTGAGGGCATATTCCTGCCGAATAGCGCTCAGATCCGAAGTACACAGTCCAATCGCCATGGAGTCAAAGTCTCTCATAAGTCTTTCGGTGTACGAATGACTCCATGGGCCGGCTATCTGGGTAAGTCCATACGGATGAAGAAAACCCCCGAACGGAACAGGGTTCGTATGCCTCCAAGGGAATAGAAGGAGGGACGGCCGTCTCCAGCGGTGTTCGGTAGATAAAGAGTCCGTTTTTAGATCCATGGGTTTTGCACCGAACACCGCTGATTCGCCTCGTGTCCAAAATGGCCGCCGCCTCGTGGTCGGCATACGAACGACGACCACCCGTATGAAATGGAATGGAGAGGTGTTTGCGGTTAACCACAGCGTTCTAATTTGTGGTCAAGGTGTTAATGAGCCGCACACTCCTCTCCTGGGTGGCCGATGTTCGGTAGTTTTATTCGGTACTTTAGGAAACGAAAAACCAATAGCGTACGGACAGGAAATCCACGAATCTCATGGAAACAGATGAACCCGCAATACAGGTCTATGCAGTAGGGTTCGTCACACGGCTCCCCCCTTGTGGAACACTCCGGCAGACCCGGCTTGGCCCTTTAGCGGGTCAACGTGGGGATGACCGGACTAGGAAGTAGTAAGGACGTCGGTTTGCCGGGATAGCCCATCTGCATTCCCATTCTGCTTACCGGGTCGGTAACTGATGGTGAAGTTATATGGCTGTAATGCTAAACTCCACCGCAGCAGTCTACCATTGTCTCCCGAGACCCGGTTAAGCCAAACAAGGGGATTGTGGTCCGTGATAAGGGAAAATTCCTGTCCATACAAATAGGGGCTCAATTTCTTCAATGCCCAGACCAGGGCCAAACACTCTTTCTCTACTGCCGCATAACTCACTTCCCGGGGTAACAGCTTTCGACTGAGGTATGCTACAGGGTGTTCTCCTCCATCTTCCCCGACCTGGCTTAGCACAGCCCCCAGTCCATACATGGAAGCATCTGTATGGACGAGAAAACGTTTGTTAGGAAGTGGGGCAGCCAGGACAGGGGCATTCATGAGGGCCTGCTTAAGTGCTTGAAACGCAGCTTCACAAGCTGGAGACCACAGGACCTGCTTAGGGAGGTTCTTCTTAGTCAGGTCTGTCAGGGGTTTAGCTATCGAGCTATAGTCGGGGACAAAGCGTCTGTAATACCCTGCAGTCCCTAGGAAGGCCAATACTTGGGTCTTGGTTATAGGTGTGGGCCAGTTCGCTACTGCCTCTATCTTGGCCGGCTCTGGTCTCTGGCTCCCACACCCTACCCTGTGACCCAAGTATTGTACCTCAGCCATACCTAGATGACACTTCTCTGGCTTTAACGTCAGGCCAGCGGCCCGAATTTTATCCAGTACTACCCCTATGTGTACCAGGTGTTCCTCCCAGGACTCACTGTAGATCGCAATATCATCCAGGTATGCACAAGCAAAGTCCTGGAAGCCATCAAGGAGCCGATCCACCATTCGTTGGAAGGTAGCCGGGGCGTTCTTCATCCCAAATGGCATAACCTTAAATTGGTATAAGCCAAAGGGGGTGACGAAGGCCGACTTGGGGATGGCGTCCTTGGCCAGGGGAATCTGCCAGTAGCCCTTACACAGGTCTATGGTGGTCAGGTAGCGTCCCCTGGCAATGCGGTCTAATAACTCGTCTACCCGTGGCATCGGGTAGGCGTCAGTGGTGGTCCGCTCGTTGAGCCTCCTGTAGTCCACACAGAACCGGGTGGTCCCATCTTTCTTAGGCACCAGGACTACAGGGGAGGCCCAAGGGCTATCGGAGTGCTCGATGACCCCAAGCTGGGTCATCTCCTCTATCTCCTTCCGCATTCCTTCTCGGACTGCTTCAGGGATACGGTAAGGGGGCTGTCGTAAGGGGTTCTGTCCAGGGGTCTCTACCTTATGTACAGCTAGGGTAGTGTAGCCGGGTTCTTGGGAGAACGTCGCCTGCTTCTCCCACAGAAGCTGTTTCGCCTGTTCCTTCTCCGTGGGGCTTAACCTGTCCCCTAGCTGTACGAGCTCAGTCAGATCCGTCTGGGCACCTCTGGCTAATAGGTCGGGTAGGGGTAAGCTTTCGGTATCGTCTGCAGCGGGGGCACACACTGCGGCTATATCCTCCGGTCGTTCCTGATATTCCTTTAGCATGTTCACATGAAAGGATCGCTGGATCCTGTCATCTGAACAGCTGGCTATAAGGTACGTAGTATCGCACACCTGGGCTAATACTTTATACGGGCCCTGCCAAGATGCCTGCATCTTGTTCGCCTTCACAGGTTTGAGCACTAGTACCTTCTGCCCAACCTGGAATACTCGCTGTCGGGCACCCCGATCATACCATTCCTTCTGTCTCCCCTGGGCCACCCGGAGATTCTCCCTTGCCATCAGAGACAGTTTCTCCATGCGGTCCCGAAGTTCCAGAACATACGGTACTATGGGGGTACCTTCCTGCTCTGTCTCCCCCTCCCAGTGGCCTCTAATGAGATCTAGAGGTCCGCGGACCCTTCTCCCATAAAGCAGCTCAAAGGGGGAGAACCCAGTAGATTCCTGGGGCACCTCTCTGTAGGCAAACAACAGATGAGGCAGGAATCGCTCCCAGTCTCGGCAAGTGTCAGAAAAGGTCCTCAGCATCTGTTTGAGGGTGCCATTAAATCGCTCGCAGAGACCGTTAGTCTGTGGATGGTATGGGGAACTAAGTATCGGTTTAATGCCGCATACCCTCCACAGCTGCTGGGTGAGCACAGCGGTAAATTGGGTTCCCTGGTCAGAGAGAATCTCTTGAGGGAACCCGACCCTGGTAAAAATCCTAACCAGGGCATCAGCAACTGTCTCTGCCTCTATGTTAGACAGCGCCACTGCCTCTGGATAGCGAGTGGCGTAGTCCACCACGGTGAGAATGTATCTCTTACCAGATGGACTAGCCCTGGCCAGTGGACCCACAATATCAACGGCTATGCGGGCAAAGGGCTCCCCAATAATAGGCATCGACATAAGCCTACCTTTTGGGTGGTCCCCCCGCTTCCCTACCCGTTGACAAGTGTCACACGTGCTACAATATATCCGCACAGCCTGGTTAATTCCTGGCCAAAAGAAATTCTGCATAATCCTATGGCCTGTGCGGCGGGACCCTAGATGTCCGGCTAGCGGGACATCATGCCCTATCCGCAGAATCTCTCGCCGGTACTTCGCGGGTACTACCAGCTGTCGATTCGGCGGAGGGGCAACACTTTTCTGGGATGGCTTAGGGATCCGATATAACCTGTCCCCTACCCACTCATACCGCTCCCCCTCTGCTCCCTCCTCTCCAGTGTCTGCTGTGCCTCTATACCTCTGGAGAGATGGGTCTGTCTGGGTTTCCCTCCCGAACTCCTCCGGGGAATCCCAACTAGCTAACGTCGGCCCTGGGGTGTCAGTCGGGGAATCGGTCCTTACCTGGGTCTCAGCAGCAGGTGGGCCGGTTCCAGCAGCACGGGTCTGAGCACGGGTAGTCACTGGGTTGGCTTCGCCAGGTCCCATAGTAGCATAGGCGGAAATCAAAGGGGCCAAATCATTTCCCAGCAAAACATCGGCAGGCAAGTCCTTCATAACCCCCACATTCACATGTCCAGCTCCCGCTCCCCAGTCCAAATGAACTCGGGCAACAGGCAGACGGAACACGGCGCCTCCTGCCACCCTTACTGCCACAGTGTTCCCGGTGTGTTGGTGTTCCGAAACCAGGTTCTTTTGGAGCAAGGTCATCGTAGCCCCGGTGTCTCTTAGACCAGTGACCTCTTTCCCGTTCAACTTAACGGTCTGTCTGTGGTGTTGGCGGTTGTCCTGCTGAGCTGCGTGAACTGGGTCTGCTTCGTGCAGGAAACCCCAAAATTCCTCCTGCTCCAGGCAGTGAGCAGAAGGCTGAGGTGGTTGCTGGGCTCCGCCGGCTGGGTTTCTCCAGGATGGCGCTTGGTTGGCGTGGTTTAAAGGGCATTCCTGTTTTTTATGTCCCATCTGTTTGCACCCAAAGCACTGGATCTGGTTGGAGTAACCCCGTTTGTTGAATCGGGCTGACTGTCCATGGTTGGTTGCTGGCGGTATAGCGGGGGTACGTTGTGCTGGGGGGTGATATAGGTTGGTGGTTGGAGGTGCTGCCGGTTTGTATTCCACTCGGGCAGGGACCTTGGCTGCTGTCTGATCGAGCTTACGGGCATCAGTGTATTCGTCAGCCAGACGAGCAGCTTCGTGGAAGGTAGCGGGTTTGCGGTCCCTGACCCACTCTCGAACTCCTGCAGGTAATTTGTCAAAGCAGTGTTCTAGCAGGAACACTTGCAGCACCTCTTCCCCAGTTACCGCTCGACATCCTGTCATCCAGTGGGCTGCCGTGCGGTGTACCCGGCATGCCCATTCCACATAGGAATCACCAGCCTGTTTATTATTGTCCCGGAATCGCCTCCGGTACGCCTCAGGGGTAACAGCGTACCGGGTCAAAAGAGCATCTTTTACTGTCCGGTAGCTAGTGAGTTCCTCCTCTGGGATGGCCCGAAAAGCTTCACTAGCCCGGCCGGATAGTTTCCCAGAGAGGATAGGAACCCATTCTTCTGCGGGTACCTGGTGTAAAGCACACTGTCGTTCAAAGTCCGCCAGGAACCCGTCTATCTCTCCTTCCGTCTCAATAAAGTTTTTAAAAACAGCAAATGGTACCTTTTTCTTCCCATTGTTATTATGGGGTACCTCTGCTGCTGCAGCTCCGCTTCTCTGGAGCGCCTGTTGTGCTGTTACTGCGGCTTGTACTTGAACCACAATATCCGCTGCAGGGTTGGGGCCAAAGTGTGCCAGCCTGATCTGAACTGCCCGGTTAAACGCTATTTCTTCGGGTGTTAGATCCAGTAGGCCAGGCACATTAGCTATCTCCCTTCCCTGTGCTGTATCCATCTCCACCAATATAGCAATAATCTCTCTTTTCTTGAGATTGCTCGCTGATCGTCCTCTGCGCTCCAAAATGTCTTTAAGGGTAGCACGCCTTAACTCCTCATATTGCATTTCCAATCCGGGGTGTGTAGCTGGCCTTCAGGGCGGTGGGATTCATCCCGTCGCTTGCCACCAGTTGTTACGACACTCGCCGCCTGGGGAGTGAAGCCGCCGTTTAGCCGATAATCCCCTTTCTCCAGAAATGCAGTTCCAGCATTACCGATCATAAGACTCCCGACCGGAGCATACGAATGCGGTAACTCCCGATCAGCAATCCATCCGAAATCCTTCCACAGCTAGAAATAAACGAAAACGCTGTCCCAATAGTCAATCCCTCCACAAACGAGACAAAGCTCCGTTTTGAAGGTCAAGCAGAATGTGTTTAATGGGGGCTACCTGCCCAGTATTTATGCAGGTCTCCACCAGGTAGACACTCCCCTAGGGGACCTGGTGGAAGACTGTAAAATATATTTAACAGTAGCCAATCGCAGTGGCCATAACACAAGCCCTCCCCATTTTACCCATAAGACATTTCTTCCTATCCCGGAGATAATTAGGGAGAAATCTAATTAACTCCGAGGATAGGAACCATCGCCATTTTAAACACAAACATACAAAATGCAATAAAATACATAAAATCCGAAATACCGAAGATATAGTGTTCGTCCAACGTATCCCCAGATAGCCTGAATCTGAGGGCATATTCCTGCCGAATAGCGCTCAGATCCGAAGTACACAGTCCAATCGCCATGGAGTCAAAGTCTCTCATAAGTCTTTCGGTGTACGAATGACTCCATGGGCCGGCTATCTGGGTAAGTCCATACGGATGAAGAAAACCCCCGAACGGAACAGGGTTCGTATGCCTCCAAGGGAATAGAAGGAGGGACGGCCGTCTCCAGCGGTGTTCGGTAGATAAAGAGTCCGTTTTTAGATCCATGGGTTTTGCACCGAACACCGCTGATTCGCCTCGTGTCCAAAATGGCCGCCGCCTCGTGGTCGGCATACGAACGACGACCACCCGTATGAAATGGAATGGAGAGGTGTTTGCGGTTAACCACAGCGTTCTAATTTGTGGTCAAGGTGTTAATGAGCCGCACACTCCTCTCCTGGGTGGCCGATGTTCGGTAGTTTTATTCGGTACTTTAGGAAACGAAAAACCAATAGCGTACGGACAGGAAATCCACGAATCTCATGGAAACAGATGAACCCGCAATACAGGTCTATGCAGTAGGGTTCGTCACAACTGGCTATGCTCATAAGTGGTGGACCTTCCCAGAAAGCGGTGTCAAGCAAGCCAGGCTAGCAAACATCCTCCTGGCTGCCCCAACCTACACTGCTGAAGAACTGTCTGCATAGCATCAGCTATAATCACCAATCCCTGGTGGCCCTGGATGTGGAACACCAGTGAATTAAATCGGGTAGGTGGGGTAGGACCCATTTATTAGACTGTCCTGTAAACAGTGGGCATGATGCCATGTGTCTGGGTGTGTGCAACATAGTAGGAAGAATTGAAAGATTTCAGAAAATCCACATACCTGGAATATCTTGGGAACATTTCTACACTAGCTACCAGTAGTACTGGTAAGTGTGTTTTAATCATCTAATAAGGAAAATGGAACACTCGCAACCTCACATGTGTCTGTTCCTCTTTAAATAAACCCCTGACTGCTCCAGTCTTTCAATGTAGGCTTTCACTGCACCCAGTTCTAGTACCAGAAATGGATTTTACAAAAAACAAACAAATATATTTTCACAAGGAATTACAGTTACAAAAAGGGTTAAATATATTTAGAGATATACAAACACACACATTGCACGCATGCACAAACACACACACACACACAATGTGAATGTGTCCCTTAGTTAATGATAATCTACTAATAACATTCTAATCCATACACTTCCATTCGTTGATAATGATTTGTGCCCTGGTTAATCTCTGTACATTTTGTCGGCTTTACCGAAGCTTGCTTGTACAGACTTGCAATCAATCTCACAAACAGACTTCGAGTTTTTAAAGCTTAAGCAGTAGAACACTTTGTAAAGGTGATATGTTGATCTATTAAGAAGTTCACTGCTTACGGTAGTAGCATAATATAATTCATATTAATGTGATTTCACTATGCAATAGACTGGCAATAACACTCAAAAGAAACTCTTTGGGTATTGCTATAACCTGTTCTCTGTCTTCATAGCTTTAATGTTGTTCATATTGGAATCTTGTTGAGGCAAAGAGCCCTATTTAATTTTTATTTTCCTTCCAAATACATGACTGCAAAAGGAAAAAAATGAAAGTAGTACTTGTTGCCATATACTTAAAAACAACTCTTTAACAACTTCATTAACAGCAAAATACATTTAAAAAAAGCTATCATGATAAGGAAAGGTGCTCGTAAAATGTTTACATTTTGTCTTCAACACTCCGTAGGAAGCAAAAGACATTTAAACATACCATATCGAGTGAGATGGTACCCACATTAAACTGGACAAATGTCTACTATTATTTAAAAATGCCGACATGGGATGGACTAGCGGTTTGGTAGGATCGTGTCAGCCAGCCATTATGTTTTAGGCAAATACATGAAATACATCAGGTAGAAAGTAATAATGCAGCTAACATGTTCATTCGATAAGAAACAGAAACAACAATCTGTCAACCATCTGTTTTCGCTTAGAATACTTTTCATAGGCGTATAGACACACACTTTCCATCCAAACAAACACTCTTACATGTCCTATGCCATAGATAAGCAGTTGTGACTGTATAATATATATTTTTAAGTGAAATAGCAGCAAAGGTAAATCATAGTCTAGATGTCTGCCTCCTGGTGGTGTGATGAAGACCAGGAATCCGTAACCATTTCCTTCCACTGGGATCTTCTTCTTGTCTACTAGGAAGACTTTAGCTTTCATACTGAAGTACATTTTTGTGAGGAATATCTATCCCTAACGTGTTGCCATGTGGCTCCTTAAACCTGAAAGTATATACTATCCATGGGGAGCATTATTTAATGTAACATAAAGTGAGTGATTCCCTTGGTGGCTAACTGGCATTTGCCCCCTTGCAGAACTTTCTATAAAGACAACAATGTCCTGCCTTGGTGTGAAAAAACTTTGTTTTGTTTTAATGTATTTTTATTTTGCTTTGTGGCCTTATAAACTTTCTCCTGGGTACTAGACTTAGCATATTCTCTCTCTTTTTTTTTTTTTTTGTGAAATTACTTTTTATTAAAAGTTTTCAATATGCATACAGAAAGAGGATACAATTTTATATTTGCATCTATAGTGTACAATTTGTACAGTAAAGTGTTGCAGGTTCATGTTATCTTCTGTTTAACGTTAACGAGTGGAAGAGTGGGAGTGGGTGAAGAGCGGTGAAAGAGATAAGGGGGAAGACTGGGGAAGAATAAAAAAGGATGAGAAAAAAAGGAGAAATAAAGAATGCATATGAAAAGTCTGTGAACCTATCTTATTGGCACAGGTAAGTCTGCATTGATTTCGAGAAAGGATGGGAGGAGAATCAGTTGGTGAAAATTCAAATAGCCCTCATCATACATGCGGCAACCTGGGTCCAGTCTAGGCCCAGTCAATTTTAACAAGCTTTTTAGCATCCATGTAACCGCTCCCCCACCCCGAGTCCCCAATGAATTGTGGTTTTTAATGAAGTCACCACTGTACCCACATGTTGTGTAAGTCTGCCTTATATCATGAGGGAGTACTAGAACTCCTCAAATGTTCCTCCAATTACTTCCTTTGAAGTTGACATTGTCCTTCTTTTTAAGCCCATTCCTTTAAGAATTGCCATCAACTATCGCCCACCCACTCCCCCTCCCCCTCGGCCATCCTAGTCTATTCACTGAACACTTTTCTTCCTGGCTACCGCACTTTCTCTCCTCTAGCACTCCCTCCATCATACTTGGGGACTTTAACATCCCAATCAACAACCTCAACTACCCTGATGCCTCCCGTCTGTTCTCTGTAACCTCCTCCTTTGGCCTCACGCAGTTGTCTACTTCAGAAACACATAGAAACATAGAAACATAGAAACATAGAATGTGACGGCAGATAAGAACCATTCGACCTATCTAGTCTGCCCAATTTTCTAAATACTTTAATTAGTCTCTGGCCTTATCCTATAGTTAGGATAGCCTTATGCCTATCCCACGCATGCTTAAACTCCTTTACTGTGTTAACCTCTACCACTTCAGCTGGAAGGCTATTCCATGCATCCACTACCCTCTCAGTAAAGTAATACTTCCTGGCATTATTTTTAAACCTTTGTCCCTCTAATTTAAGACTATGTCCTCTTGTTGTGGTAGTGTTTCTTCTTTTAAATATAGTCTCCTCCTTTACTGTGTTGATTCCCTTTATGTATTTAAATGTTTCTATCATATCCCCCCTGTCTCGTCTTTCCTCCAAGCTATACATGTTAAGATCCTTTAACCTTTCCTGGTAAGTTTTATCCTGCAATCCATGAACCAGTTTAGTAGCCCTTCTCTGAACTCTCTCTAAGTTATCAATATCCTTCTGAAGATGCGGTCTCCGGTACTGCGTACAATACTCCAAGTGAGGTCTCACCAGTGTTCTGTACAATGGCATGAGCACTTCCCTCTTTCTACTGCTAATACCTGCCCTTTACAACCAAGCATTCTGCTAGCATTTCCTGCTGCTCTGTTACATTGTCTGCCTACCTTTAAGTCATCAGAAATAATCACCCCTAAATCCCTTTCCTCAGATGTTGAGGTTAGGACTGTATCAAATATTTTGTACTCTGCTCTTGAGTTTTTACATCCAAGATGCATTATCTTGCACTTATCCACATTAAATGTCAGTTGCCACAACTCTGACCATTTTTCTAGTTTACCTAAATCATTAGCCATTTGGCTTATCCCTCCTGGAACATCAACCCTGCTACATATCTTAGTATCATCAGCAAAAAGACATACATTACCATCAAGACCTTCTGCAATATCACTAATAAAAATATTAAAGAGAATGGGTCCAAGTACAGATCCCTGAGGTACCCCACTGGTGACAAGCCCAAGCTTCGAATATACTCCATTGACTACAACCCTCTGTTGCCTGTCACTCAGCCACTGCCTCACCCATTCAACAATATTGGAATCCAAACTTAAAGATTGCAGTTTATTGATAAGCCTTCTATGTGCAACAGTGTCAAAAGCCTTACTGAAATCTAGGTAAGCAATGTCTACTGCACCACCCTGATCTATAATTTTAGTTACCCAATCAAAAAAATCAATAAGATTATACAGAAGGAAACACTCTTGACCTCATCTTTACCAACCTATGTACCACCTATAATCTCTCCAATGTTCCATTTCCTTTTTCTGACCACCATCTGCTAACATTTGACATCAACATATCCCGTACCCAAATTTCACCACCCTCAACTCTCCAATCTCGCAGAAACCTCAACTGCCTTGATCGCCAGCATTTCTCCACGAAACTCCAAACTCTCCTTTTACCCATCTCACATCTAACTTGCCCTAACTCTGCAACCTCACTCTACAACTCAACTCTCTCCTCTCAACTCGACATCATGACACCTCCTACAACTAAGCGCAGAAAGCGCCCCCAATTACAACCCTGGCACACCAAGCTGACCCGTTTCCTCCAAAAAGGTTCTAGAACTGCTGAACGCTGATGGAGAAAGTCTCACTTTGCATCTGATTTCCTCCACTATAAATTTATGCTGCACTTTATGCTGCGCTCCTACAGCCTGTCTCTTTCCGCTGCTAAAGTAAATTACTTTAACACCCTCATAAGCACACTGTACCATCAACCCAAACATCTATTTCACACTTTTGATGCTCTTCTTCGCCCTTTTACTCCCCCTCCTTCTAACACCTTGTCCGCCACAAACTTTGCATCTCACTTCACTGAAAAGATCTCTACAATCAGAGAAGAATCACCCAACCCCACTCCCTCCACCATTCTATACTCATTCGCACCTGCTTCAGCAGAAAAGGTTTCTGCTCTGCTCCGGTCCTCCCGCCCCACCACCTGTTCCCTCGATCCTATTCCCTCGTATCTCAACCTCACTTTGTCTCCCTCTCTTGCTCTTCCTCTCACTAAAATTTTCAATATCTCCCCTTCCTCTGGCACATTTTCCTCACCCTTCAAACATGCAACTGTAACCCCGATTCTGAAAAAGCCCAGCCTTGACCCCAACTCCCCATCCAACTACCGCCCTATCTTGCTACTGCCATTTGCCTCCAAGATCCTCGAGAGAGTTGTGTACACCAGACTGACTGACTTTCTCGAATCCAGCTGCTTGACCCCCTTCAGTCTGGATTCCGCACTGGTCATTCTGTTGAAACGGCTGTGACCAAAGTATCCAACGATTTAATTGCTGCTAAATATCGTGGCCATTACTCTATCCTAATTCTCCTTGATCTTTCTGCTGCCTTTGACACTGTTGATCATCAACAGTTTCTTCGCATCCTCCATAATTTTGGTCTACAGGATACTGCTCTCTCCTGGTGCCCCTCCTACCTCTCCCAGCGCTCTTTCAGTGTTTCTTTCTCTGGCTCTGCCTCTTTCCCCCAACCACTCTCTGTCAGTGTCCCCATGGTTCTGTCCTTGGTTCCCTACTGTTCACTATCTATACTGCCTCCCTTGGTAAAATCATCAGCTAATTTGGCTTCTGTTATCATTTTTATGCGGATGACACGCAAATTTAACTGTCCTCTCCTGAACTCTCTCCGCCAATCTTGACTCGTGTCTCTGAGTGCCTCTCTTCAATTTCCAACTGGATGGCTGCTCACTTCCCTAAACTCAACCTGTCAAAAACAGAACTTCTGGTCTTTCCTCCCTCAAGTGTTACTACTCCCGTGTCTGTCTCCCTCCAAGTCAGCGCTACCATCACCTCTACCTCGCAGGCTCGCTGCCTGTGTGTTCTTTTTTACTCAAACCTCTCCTTCACCCCTCATGTCCAATCAATTGAAAATCATGTCGCTTCCATCTCAAAAACTTAGCGTGCATCCGCCCCTATTTAACCCCGGATGCGGCTATGGTGCTGGTCCATGCTCTTATTCTCTCTCACTTTGACTACTGCAATACCCTTCTCAGTGGTCTTACGTGTTTCCAGATTGCACTGCTGCAATCTATAATGAATGCGGCAGCAAGGCTCATTTTCCTGTCCGCCTGCACCTCCCACGCCTCCCTGCCCTGTCAGTCCCTGCATTTGCTTCCAGTTAGATATAGGGCTCAATTTAAAATGCTGGTGCTTGCTTACAAGACCTTACATAATCCTGCTCCAACCTCCCTAATACACAAGTTTGTCCCGTCGAGGCCCCTATGCTCTGCCAAAGACCTATGTATATCCTCTGACCGTACTCCCACCTCTAATGCTCGCCTCCAAGATTTCTCCAGGGCTTCACCTCTTCTGTGGAACTCCCTTCCCTTCTCCGTAAGACTTTCACCCAGTCTCCACTCATTCAAAAAATCATTGAAAACTCACTTCTTCAAGAAAGCATATCAATTAAACTGTTAGCAGGTTTTTATCCCCCACCCCCCATGACTCCTCTCCTGCAACTATCAAAAAATACCTACTAAGCCCTCAATGAATATTTTTCTAACAACCTACTTCATACCCCTACTTTTACCCTTTGTGTCACTATATCCCACTCCCTCTAGAATGTAAGCTCATTGAGCAGGGCCCTCCACCTCTCTGTCCCTGTACGTCCAGTTGTCTGGTTACAAATACATGTCTGTTAGTCCACCCATTGTACAGCACTATGGAGTCTGATCGTGCTATATAAATAATGAAATAATAATAATAATAATAATAATAATAATAATAATGTTCTTAGCTCCTCCATCCTAGTAAACCGAAGTGACAGAGTTGTTGTGGAGTTTCACTTCCAGAATAGAGGTATCAGTTGCTTTGATTTGTTCAGGATGTGAATTGTCAGATATGTGGTGGTGTGAAGAAGTAGATAAGCAGCGGGGTATAATGGTGGTGGATTATCAGATAACTTGTGACTAATGGAGGCAATGCTTCTTGAGAAGGGTACTATACCCTGGCATTCCCATCATATGTGAAGGAAAGAACTTGGGGATTTCCTACACCTCCAGCATAAAGCAGTAAGCCTGGAGACAGTCTGGTATTATGTAACTCTAAGAGAGGATTTTAGAGGCTAATTCCTGGGTCTTGCTGGATATATAGCACAGTGGTGAACATGGTCACATATTTTGTACCACTGGCCCTTAGTATAGGTCTCTCCAATGGCAAGTTCCCTTTTTGAGAAAAAGGATGTGGGAGGATGCCCCTGTTACTCTTGAAGGATGGTATACAGAAGTTATATGTCATGGGTTAGGGAGTCTGTGTGCTCACCTAAAAGCTAAAATGGTATTAGGTCTCTAAATATGTTAGATTGTTCGGGAATTTTGGCAATGTAGTAATGTACTTGGTACTAACCAAGTTAGTGGCTGGATGATCAAGGAGTTTGGTAAGAGGGGTAATCTTGCCATCTTCAACCATACGCTGGACCCAAGGCAATTTCTGAGGGAAAATGCAGATCAGTCCCCTCGACCCATCACAAAAAAAAAAAACAGATTGTCAAGGTAAGCTGTCACTTTATGGTGACCCTGTCTCACCTCCATCCCTCTCTATTTAAACTTTGAGTTCAGAGATTTGTTTCCCAGGTAGAGCTTATCCAACTTTTCACCCTTCTTAGGTTGATAAAGAGAGTGTCAATATGTCAATGAAAAGGAATACACATTGTTTTAGCTGCTTCAATTTGCTTAATATCATCCTAAGAAATCATTCAAATCTGATCTAAGCAAGAGCCCCTTGCGTGTTATACTTGACTCCTTTTTCTTTCACATCTTATATTCAATTTCTGACTAATTTCTAAATTGGAATTGTATTTGTGTATTGTTTTATAAATGTTGCTCTAAAGTTTCTAAAAAAAAAACATATTTATATAAGTTGTTATTGTTAAGTTAACTAAGTCAGATGAATATAAAACTATTTTGCTACAATGAAATACGCTGCAAAATACAAGTATATTAAATAAATTCAAAAGCTTAAATTATAGCAGAAAACAAAACTTCATTGTTTATTTTTAAAATGAATAATGTTTATGGTGGCTTCGTAAAATCCCACACAGTTATCTGTTACCATAGCAGCCTCTGAAGAATTACGGTGGGTAAAACACTTGCAGAAAATCCCAAAATCAAATGACGACTAGAGTTTTGATGAGGGTTATTCACAAAAAA
This sequence comes from Pelobates fuscus, assembly GCF_036172605.1. Lineage (NCBI taxonomy): Eukaryota > Metazoa > Chordata > Amphibia > Anura > Pelobatidae > Pelobates > Pelobates fuscus. Next base: position 436,743,449 of record NC_086318.1, read on the forward strand.
ATGATAAAGAATTGAAAAGGGAATGTCAAATTGTAGGCCACAAATGTTGAAATGGAAATATTTTTCTCGTTAGCTATTTTTCTTTTTCTTTTGCTCTAAAAATTGCACAACCCCCGATTTAGAGAGTACCCCTGCCAGTCTGTGATCTTTAAACGGTATTGTTTATTTTAATAAATGTTACATTTCCATACACGAAGTTAACACAATAACTATAATGTTATTATTTCAAATTATTTTCACTCTGTAAACTTATTATAATGAGTGGGTGAAAAACCCCCCAAATGATGTAATAATCAGTTAGAAAGCAACAAATTGCAAATAATTTGCAAAGTTTAACATGTAGTCTTATTACAAATGAACCTGAAGGAAGTATACGCTTGAACCTTCTGATAACTTAGAGTTGTATAGGTAGTATGAGAAAAAAATAATCTATGGATGTAAAAGCTTTAGATCTGAACGGGGACCCACTGAAGGGTCTACACAAGCTGTTGTCCGTTCTCAGTATTCTCTTGCAATCTGTTTTTTTTTCTCGCTCTAAGTTTTAAGGTTAATCCAGACATTGACCCCTTGCTCACGTTGCCTAGAAGAGTATTGACTATACAACACTAACAAGGCCTAACAAGGCCAAAACTATTGTCTATGGTTGTTGTATCTCTCGTGCAGAGAGCTGGCCTGTAATTTTGATCTGGGCTGCCCTTTTCGGTGGGATCAATATGATTTGCACATGGCTTACGGTCTCTCTGTAATGGTAGAACATGAGCTTAAACCAACTTGAGATCAGAACAGGGAATCGTTGAAGGGCAAGCTACTTGAGCTGATGTTCATTCTCGGTATCCTCTTATACTCTATTGTATTTCTCTCCCTGCAATAGCCATATTGATTCTATTTGTGATTAATTCAATTTGCACAGACCCACATTCTTCACCACAGCTCAGATTTTTTTCCCCTTTACTTTTAAATCTGTTTTATTCTTGCATTTGTCATAATTTCTCATTGTAGTTTCAGAGTTACTTGTGTATAAAAAAAATGAAATATAAAAACCAGATTGCAACTTTTTTATTTTGAGAAGCTGATCATTATGGACATATAATCACAGAATCTGATATTTGTCTAATGATACCAGATTTAATATTTTAATTATACCTTTCAAATGCATAAACATCAGTATCTATTTACTAAAGCTACATGTACAGTAATTCACATGTATTTACACTATTAAAAATTAATGTTTCAGAATAAAACATTATATTACATTTTTTTATAAAATAGTTTTTTTTCTGTAAAAGAGGTGACAGCCAAACTCTATGTACCAGGTTTTACCCTGACTGTTTATTTACTCTCTTCTGCTCAGCCCCGGGGCACAGCCAATTACCTATAGATGTGCCTCATTGAGTTGAGATAGATCATTAGCCCAGATATTAGACATTAGAGGTATAAATGAGCTGTAAAGCATATTTTTTGTTTTTTGGGGGGGATTGATATATCTCCATCTAAGCAAGCAAGAGCACCTTGCGTGTTATATTTGACTTTCACACCTAATATTTAATTACTGACTCATTTCTAAATTGGAATTGTATTTGTGTATTGTTTTCTGAATGTTGCTCTTAAATTTCTAAAACAGCACATTTTAGAGAATAAAGTAAATTTTCATTGTTTGCCCCTAACGTGTTATGCTTTACTTTGGAAGCATCCCTCGAAACCCAATACGTCGCCCTTTATACAATGCACCTAGAGCTATGTCATCTGATGTTATCTGATAAATGTTCGATAACTTCCAAAGGAAGAAGGACATAGTTTACCCTGATATGTCAGGGGATCAGTATGTCATTCACTTATTTTCAAAAAAACTTTATTTGTTAATTCCTGTAGAATACGTGAAGCAATGGATAGAGCCAACTTTGACAATACAGTACACAAAAACATATTTTCAGACAGTTTCTCAATAATTCACAATGGTAAGAACAAACCAATTTACTGAACTAAATTACTTCTGATTTTATTTGCAATCAACAACCCAGTTGCCCAGTTGTCCAATAGCCGTTTCCATGTATCATATGATGTATTGTGCTTGTGTTGTTTTGTTATGACAGAACATCAGAGTATCAAAAGTTAGAATGTACTTTGATTTCAGTCGATAATTCCTGGAAAAACATGAATGACTCTACATGCGCCCAGTATTCTAAGAAATCAATTTTGTGTCTTTAGAAATGTATAATGATTGACAGAAAGTATTGCCAAGTCGGTTTGGATAATACCGTATATACTCGAGTATAAGCCGAGTTTTTCAGCACATTTTTTGGGCTGAAAAACCCCAACTCGACTTATACTCGAGTCAATGTCTGTATTATGGCAACTTACATTGCCATAATACAGACAAGGGGCTGGCAGGAAGCACTTACCTCTCCTGCAGCTCCTGTCAGCTCCCTCTTCCTCCGCGCCGGTCCGGTCAGCTCCCCTGTCAGCTCCCAGTGTAAGCCTCCAATGAACTGCCAATGTCACATGACCACCAGGGAGTGAGAGCCCCCCTCCCTGCCATGTATCAAGCAGGGAGGGGGGACGAAAAAAAATAAAAATAATAATAAAATAATAATATTACAAAAAATAAAAAATAATAATAAAAAAAATTAATATAGCAAAAAAACTATTAATATTAAAATAATAATAAAAAATAATAATAATGCCCACCCCCCACCAAAGCTCTGCATCACACACACACTGCACTCATACACACACACACTGCACTCGTACACACACACTGCACTCATACACACACTGCACTCATACACACACACTGCACTCATACACACACACTGCATTCATACACACACTGCACTCATACACACACACTGCATTCATACACACACTGCACTCATACACATACTGCACTCATACACACACACTGCATTCTCATACACACACTGCACTCATACACACACAATGCATTCATTATATACACACACTGTAAATAAATATTCAATTAATATAATTGTTTTAGGATCTAATTTTATTTAGAAATTTACCAGTAGCTGCTGCATTTCCCACCCTAGTCTTATACTCGAGTCAATAAGTTTTCCCAGTTTTTTTGGGTAAAATTAGGGGCCTCGGCTTATATTCGGGTCGGCTTATACTCGAGTATATACAGTATATTAATTTAGTTGGTGTCTTCTAGAGAGCAATGTGAGACATTCAGGAATAGTAAACTCAGATAATACAATAGTATCTTTGGGGTTATTTAATAAAGTGAGAATTCAAGGTGAATTCAAGCTAATTTAAGTCCGGAGTAGACGGATGGAAATTATAGTTGACTTTGAGATTTTTTACTGTTCTGTGTTTTTATCTTATATTTGAAACTCATTTTGAATTCACCTTTTTAGTGTGACTAATGACTGGTAAAGCATTATAAGACGTGTAGTATTTATTAGCTGTACTTAAAACATTATATTACAATTTAATATGAGACGGTACACTCTAGACTTATGCACAGAGAAAAAAAATTCCAAAACAGAACATTTTTTCGAGACACCTGAATTTCAACCGAATGTTGGTTTGGCTCAGCAGAATTTCAGTCCCGAAAACCCAGTATGAGAACTGAGTCAAATGAACCAAAATGATAGAAAAATGGGCCAGTCGTGGTACTGAAATATATGTACATAATAATAATAATTTTCCTGCGATAAACCCAGTATGAGAACTGAGTCAAACGAACCAAAATGATAGAAAAATGGGCCAGTCGTGGTACTGAAATATATGTACATAATAATAATAATTTTCCTGTGAATTGGTGAAGTAAGAAAAGGTAACCAATAAAGGGATTAATATGAGGAGCCTAAAAATAAATAATTGCTTACCTTGCCTTAATACCATATAAAGTTTGGGAATCCATAAAACCTCCCATGAGGTGCATGCTATGGTACCCCACTAGTACACTTTTGCAAGGTCTTCCCTCTCTCTTAATAAGAGTACCTGTTCCTCTAGTATTAAATGATGCCTACAACCCCCTTCCATCCATGGAATATCAGATTGGTATTTACATCCATCTTTCATCTCCTGTTAATCAGAATGATATATTAAATGCTAGATATACGGTTAAACTGGATAAGAACAGAAAAGCTGCAATTCTGCTAATTTGAACATTTTAGATATTGCAATTGTCTGACAGACTTTTAACATTTTTGCTAAAAATCAGTTTTAGCTTTAAATTAATATTCAGAACGAGATTACGCAGACATATTGATTTTACAATAAACACATTTCTCAGGATACCCTTTGGAACATTTTTCCCTTTTATTTTGCACTCACCTTTTTGTAATTCACTTTAGAATAATAGTCAGCCATCCTGTTAAATGGAGTAATAATAACATATTATGTTGCAAAGAAGGTCAGAAGTGTAAGCTTTATAGAAAAAGAAACAAAAGCTGTGAATCAAAACATGTTTTGAACGCTATGTTTTGAATCAAACTAGCTTCCCCTCGACAAAGGCTTGAGAGTTGTGTTTTATAAATTACATTTATATAAATAACATATAGCATTGTAACCTTGAAAATAAGGCATTTGGACATAATAAATAGCATATTTATAGTAATTATCATTCTGTATAAATCTTTATTTTATATTGACAATTTGAGTCCCACCAAAAGAGGAATCAGGTTATCTTAAAATATCCGTCATGATGGATAAGTATGTCTGCACACCACTAGATGGGGAAAGCCAACCCAATTCATATAATGATATCACATTCTGGAACGCAACAGAAAATCACATATATAGAAATGACACAACAATTTTACTAAACAACAATCCCACTGCTTGCAACTTATCAAGCTGCTCTTACCCACAACAAGACTTCATTACTTCAACAAGGTTTATCTGTCATTACATCCTGGAGGGGAGAAAGAATGTATATTTAATCCCTGCCATATGTAATCATTTATGACCTTGAAAAAACTATGCAGACTGAAGCAAAAGGCACATGTTGTTGGTCACAATGTAGTTCTATTTATGGGACAGGGTATTACAATGATGGCTAGTAGTACTCTGGATATAATGGATTACCTTCTCCATGAGGGTCAGTAGAATGATGGTTTGAATACCATGGACATATTGCCTAGAACAATTGCAGTGCAAAATCATACTTATCACAATTATCTAAGATTCTTCGTTTTTGCTGCACTAACTTTGCTCCCCCTCTAGTTAAAATGGTAATCCAGACCCTGTCCTCATTGTACGTAGAGGGGAATCAGCTGCACCTCACTGATTAGGACCAAAGAAGGCCAAATTGATCGTCCGGGGTTGCTGTAACTCTCATGCAGAGAGAACTTGCTGATATTTCCCTTATGGGCTGGATCAATCTGATTTGCCATGGAACTGGTTCTCTCTGTAATGGCACAAGTGAGTAAAAACGATTGAGTAACGCTAAGCTTTTTAGAAATTTTATAAAAAGACAGAGATAGTGGAGCGCCGATTGTAAAATGAGTATAGATGAGAATAGGGTATAGAGAATAGGAGACCTAACAACCTATACAATACAATACAAAATAATAATTAAACCCTTCTCGTCTGACCAATTATATAGCTATAACTGAATAACTACAGCATATATACAAATAAAATACACTGAACTGAATAAATGTCCACTTGTGGTTTCCCAAGTAGATCTCCTAAGCGATTCACTCCATCATGCAGACCGAGACAGCTGTGCGGCTGGATCCATTGAGAAAGCCGCCAAAGCAGAGAAACGTGTCTGGAGAGGTCCTGACTCCCAACACAATCAGCCATCACTTGTACTGTTCACAAGACCATCTTGTAATCCTTCACAGCAGCACCACTTAGCTGTCTCGGGATGCCGAGAGATTAACATAAGGTCTGGACTACATATGGCTTAATTTGATTAGTGATTTGAAAAAGGAATGAACTATATATGAGTAACTATTTTTATTATATTTTTTATGTTGATAAAGAATATTTAAATAAAATGACAACTTTTTAAACCAGCAAATTTTATGCTTTGGATAAGGAAAACATGTGCTAAGATATTTTTCTTCTCTGTTTCTTACATATGTGTGGGTCTGCATGATGGAGTGAATCGCTTAGGAGATCTACTTGGCAAACCACAAGTGGACTTTTATTCAGTTCTGTGTATTTTATTTGTATATATGCGGTAGTTATTCAGTTATAGCTATATAATTGGTCAGACGAAAAGGGTTTAATTGTTATTTTGAACTCTAACCTTTTGTCAGTTTTTAGAGCTCTCATATTCCTTGTTTTTATCCCAATTTTAGCTCAACTTGTCATTGTTTTGCCCAAAACATGGGCTGACTGATTATTTTCTTCTGGAATTTTAAACAAAAAAGGAATTTAAAATGCATGCTTCTCATTCTCTGTGTTAGAAAAGACACATTGTGAAATCCTACAATCTTATACCTATTGCAATTTCTTATTCTGTTTCTCTTTATGGATATAAAGGATATTGAGGATATTAACACAAACAATACAATTACAGTATCTCAAGTAAAAGAAGTAAGCGAAAGCTTTAATAAATACTTAGAGGGAAGAATTGCTTCATCTGAATGGACACAGCTTATTTTGATGGGATCGATATGAATCACAAATTTACACTATGTATGTCTAATCTTGGCCCTTCAGATGCATGTGACGCAAATTTCCATTGTGTCCATAAGGCACAACTCTTGCAGTGCCAAGATTAAGGATTATTGGAATTTGTATTAGCCTGTAAATCTTTGTTTTAATGACTTTAGATACTATGCATGTTTTCAAAGTGGTAACCCCTGCACTACCATTTTGCAAATAATGTGTAAATATATTTTATTTTATTCTTAACAAAGCATAGATAGCTCATTACTTAACGGAAACAAAATTAAAATATATATATATATAATAAGTACTGTGCCTGCATATGTGACTGATGTATTTAGCATTGAATATCGTTGTGTCTGTGTATTTGTATGTGTCTGGCAGTTTGTACTTGCATTTATGTGCCTCTGAGTGTATATCTACAGTTGTAATCAAAATTATTTAACCCCCATTGAAAATCAGGTTATTGTCAAAATGTACAGACTTTCAGCTGTTAGCAATAAACAAATCAAACAATAGCAATTGAAATAGCTCAACACAATGAATGCTTCAAGTGGTTTCCTTAAATTGAACTGGAAATGCAAACTATAATGACTTATCTAGTCTCCAAATTATTCAACTACCTGAATAGAATTCCATACAACAGCACAAATATGCAAAACAGGTGTTGACTTAAGCACACCTGGTGCAACGTATTAAGGGCTTCATTCATTACACCAGGTGTGCTTGAGCTGGAACACTTGAAATACCTGAACTGGCTAGGGATTTATTGAGTGTCACGTGTGATTGCATGTTAGAAAGATGGCTAAGTCAAAAGAATTGTCCACTAACTTGAGAGAAGAGATCATTGCCCTTTACAAACAAAGAACAGGACACAAAAAAGTAGTGAAGGCACTGAATTTTACTAGAGATACAGTTGGAAGCCTAAGTTGGAAGCCTAGTTCAATGTTGAAGGAACTACCTGGATAAGGCAGAAAAAGAAAGCAATAAATAGCTGCAACGAGATTTCTGAGAAGACAGGTTGTGAAAAAACCTTGAGTTACTGCAAAAGATCTGCAGCAAGACTCTGTCCTTTCAGCTCGCATCTACCCCATGTCTTTTCTGCTCCCCTTTCCATCCATGTCTCTGTTCCCCTCCCTTTCATGTCTTTTCTCCCTCCTTCTTCCATGTCGTAGATGTAGTGTGTATTGTATGCAGTGTGTGTATTGTATGCAGTGTGTATATTAAATACATTTGTGTGTATATGTGTGTATAGTGGATGCTGTGTCTGTGTTTTTGTAGTGAATGCAATGTGTGTAGTGGATGCAGTGTCTGTGTAGTGGATGTAGTGCATGTGTATGTAGTAGTGTCTGTGTAGTGCATGTAGTGTTGGATAAGTGCTGGGGGTGTGCTGTTTAAATTCAATTTAGTTTACCCTCCCCCCTCCTTGCCTCTTACCTGTGGGATGCAAGGAAGGGACCGTGTGTAGGAAGGTGACAGCATAGCAGAGCAGTGTGTTGGAAGGTGACAGTGTGGGGGGCAGGTTGTAGGAAGGTGACAGTGTGTGGGGATGACCGTGTGGGTGTCAGAGTGCGAGGATGACAGTGTGGATTGGCAGACTGACAGACTACATGCCCTCACTGATCCACACTCATTGAAAGACAGTCATTGTCTCACACACTGTTTAACTAACACATGTTCACTGACAGACAGACACTGACACAAACACACTCTCAGAGACACATGCACTCACTGACATACACACAGACATTCATTGACCCACTCCCTGACAGACACACACCTACTGAAAGATACACACTGACAGTCACACACACATTCAATGACAAACACACAGATGTCACTTACAGACAAAGAGTCTCACTGATTTGACATACACACATTCACTGACAGACACACAGTGACAGGCACACAAACACTCCATAACAAACACAGACTATCGCTAATGTGACAGATGCTCACAGACAGAAACATATAAATTCACTGACAGATCCACACACATTAACTGACAATCATACACACACACACATAAACTGACAGACACACACACATTCTCTAACACACACTCACAAATTATATTATTTTAACTTGTCCACCCAGCCTCCCTATCTTTGGGAGAGCTGGAGTGGATCTGTCCCTGGAGTCCAGCGGGGGTGCTGTGAGGCGGGCAGCTGTGAGCTCATCAGATGCGAGGGAGCTTTAATCCTCCTGCTCTGCTTCCTCGTGGGCCATCTACTGATGCAGGGAGCTGGAATATGACATCATATTCAGGCTCCTGCCATCAGTAGACGGCATGCAAGGGAGCAGAGCAGGAGAGTTACAGCTTGCTTGTTGCCTCTGATATGCTCACAGCCGCCCACCTCTGTGTTAATAAACTGTTTCCTCCATGATAGGAGGAAGCACTGGGAAAATTGGGCTAGACACAGCCAGGGCCGACCTTAGGCCTTTAGGTGCCCTGTGCGAAAAATCACACACACACACACAGGCTTACAGTCACACACAGGCAGACAGTAACACGCACACAGTTACAGTGACAAACAGGCAGACAGTCACACACACAGAGGCACACAGTCCCACACACAGAGACAGACAGTCACACACACACATACACGTTTACCTCTGTTCATTATGGCTGGAAGGGAGGAGTGGCAGCAGTGCAGCTTCTGAAGTCTGGATGTTGGGGAAGCAGGGGCTAAATGGGGCTAAATGATGGCCTTGCCCCGGCCATCATTTAGCCCCACCCTGCCTGACATTTAGCCCCACCCCTGCCACACATAAGCCCTGCCCCCACCGCAATGCTTTTTTTTTTTTAATAATCCCAGGTGGAGAATAATGAAATCCTCCACCCGGGTAGCCAGACCTGTGTAAGCTCACCTCTAAGGCTGGCCCTTGATACAGCACCTGCATTTACTGGTGTCCATGGGGGGCACGGCATGATGTTGGGGGAGCCATGGCCTCCTTAGCGACGCCCCTGTCCAAGACTAGTAGTCATTATTTTAGTAGTGACAGGGTTAAAAGCACTAAAATTATTTTTGAGAAATTGCTAAATATTTCTGTTTTTCAAAACATTTTAATTTGCATAACATATTGTTATGTTCTAATGTTTGCAATGATTTGTTAGGTACTCATTTACAGCACCAAATTACATGCTAGCAGCCAGCTCAGTAAAAATGAGATGACGTGTCTAAAATAGGGATGAAGAATTAAGTTCTAAAGATTCAAGTGAATACTAATTAAATTAATTAGCAAGTGCTTTGTGCTTTCTTATATAGTGCCGTGCAGCTTGTGACTTTATTTGAAAACAGTTTTTAACTCAGTCTATATCACTTTGCTCTTTGGGACCTGGACTACAAAATTCCTGCAGCTGTCACATGTTACTTTAATTTTCAATAGGCAATGCAACCTAGAAAAAATGTAAGTAAAAAGTAAACTTTTTTTTATAGGGAATCTGCACTACCCAAATACAAAATAATAAAAAAAAAATCAGTGTTTAATAGAATGAAAACATACATGTATTTGATTATGCATTGTTTAATTTTGGTATATCTAACACCAGCTTGCAAAAGAATGCTGTAGATCTCATGTTTGCAGCTTTGCACGCCCCCCCCCCCCCCTCCTCCTAACCCCACCTAATATTTCTGTGACTGACAATCACTTTGCAAAGCAGGTGCTTTGGGCAATTGCTGCCTCTTCAGTTTAGTAACTAAGGTACAACACTACTGCCCATACTCTCAGGTATGAAACATATGCATGTTACATGATCTGTACAACAATTAATTATCTTGTCTTCTGTCTCAAGGTTTTATTTAATATAGAAAAGAATATAGAAAATATAAAAAATATAGAAAAGAAAAAGGCCAAATGTAATCCCCTTCCTCAAAGAAGAAGAAAAAAAAAAGTAAAAACAGTAAACACATTCAGAGGCATGGCCACTGATTTGTCTAGGTTGATTTTGTAACCTGAGATATGTGTATGTTTCTAAACGGTCTAGCAATCGGGGGAGGAAGTGCTCAGGTCTGTGAGGGTGTGCAGGACATCATCTGCATAGGTCGATACTTTGAATTCCTCAATTGGCACCCTGATTCCCTTTATTTCTGGGTGAGTTCTGATTACATGAAGCAATGGCTTTAAGCCTAAAACAAATAGGAAGGGAGACAGTGGGCACCTCTGTCTTGTTCTATTACTGAGTTTGATGGGAGTTGCATGTGCCCCTGGTGTAAGGTGTGACGAAACCAATCTCGCCACATTGTATTGGAGGAGCCTGGTTGCCCGCCTGCTGCCTTTGGACTATGGCCCTGGGAGATTGGGCCCTTTACAAACAGTATTCGGCCCTAACAGAGTGCATGTCACTCATTCTGGCCCTTTAAATACAGTGGGGACATTCGGTACTTGCCCTGTGTGAGCAGTGATACCCCCCAGATAGCTATGCCATGGAGCCTATTCATATAATGAAAGACTATGGGAAAGACTTTGGCTCCATGGCAATTAAACTGTATTTGTGTGGTCTGCGTGCCATTCACCTAATAATGTGCACGCAGACCTGAGCTATCTGGGGATATGTTAAATGTCTGTGTTTAATGTATAAAATATGACTTTATGTATTTTAAAGAGTTTTATGTTGTTTTGCAACCATGTGGTTAATGGAGTCTGCCTCTAGTCCTGGATAATTAGATTTCTTCTCCAATTATCTCCAGGGCAGAAGGGAGGAAGCCAGGATGCATTGTGGGGATGTTTTACTTTTACTGTTTGAGCCAGGGGGAATAAAAGATACTTTTATTAACTTTTGAACCCCTGGTCTGATTCATGCCATTTTTTAATATGTTGTTCCCCTGAATGGATTGATTGTGGATATGTATTTTTATGTGAATGTGATGTATGGTTTTAAAGTTATGAAAGTTGTGTAAAAGTATATTTTGAACTGTACACATAATGGGATTAAGTGTCACACTAAGGGGAGGGGATGTGTGGGAGGTAACATCTATGTTATTGGTTATTTTATGCCTCCCCCTGGGTGTGGCCTGTATGTGTACTCATGTAATAAAAACCAGGCTGGGTGCCCAGCACCTCAGACCACTGCTTGACCTTCAACACGGAGCCTTGTCTCGTTCTTGGGGGGATTCACTGTATGCTGTTGGAGATTTGACTGCTAGGAGTGTAAGCTGATGTCTGCTTTTCCTATTCATCTGCTAGCAGCTATTTGTGAGGTTCCAGCTGGAGTGCTACCTTATTCACCTATATCCAGTTCGTGAGTTCTGATGTTCTGCAGTAGCTGTGCCTTTCTGAGAAAAGGGGATTATCGCCTAAACGGATTTTAACCCCTCATATGCTGAAACGGTCCGTTACTTAAGGGTTTACCCATGTTATTCTGTGTTAAGTGCCTGCACAGTCTTAATAAAGGAGGACAGTAGTCCAATATGTAGTATCAAAGGAAAAAGGTACCCAGTCAAACGCCTTCTCTGCATCCAGGGAAAAGATCAGATATTAACTCCTCTTCTCATGTTCTCATACAGGTTGGCACAAACTGGTTGGCACAAATCCAACTTTGTCAGGATGGACCAATTTGGGAAATAAACGGTTGTATTTTCACATCAAAGGTGATTAGCGAGATAGGTCTGTTATTCAATGCAGACATTTCATCTCAACCTGGTTCCAGGATAAGCACTACATCTGCTCTCAAAAGATGACTTATAGTAAGTCCTGGTGCTTTGTTTTCCTTGAGGGATGAGATACCCTGTTCTACTTCATCACTTGTGATTTGTGTGCCTAAACTTTGTAATTGACCTACTGAAGGTTTCAGAAGTTAAACCCATCAAGAAAAGGTCTAAACTGTATCAATGTACCTTGTTTTATTTCCTGAGAAATAGGGGAGTTATTGTACACATCTCTGCTTTACACAGTGCTTTTTGTAATCACAATAATCTATTGTTCTTACATTTCTTCCGGTAAGTGGCTATTTTAACTAAGGATCCTCTCAAGACTGCTTTGTGAGCAGCCCAACCAGTAGTTTGAGAGACATCTGTGGTTACATTTATTTGAAAATAGTCCTTCAATTATGTGCGAATTTGTTCTAGGATGGTCTTTCAATAAAGGAAAGACACAGCCACCAATGGAAGAAAATAAATAAATAAATAGATACAATCCTACATTGGGGTTGGTAGGGGTTGCAGGGTATAAGGGCATAACCCGTGGGATTTGAATATGGAAAAGAGAAAGGCTGACAGAGAGGGATTACAAAACAGGTCCTCCCAATCGTCAGTCTCAATACCCCTGAATAGAATAGTCCATAGTATTGGCTAGAAGTTGCCAGTATGGGACATACATGCGAAATATGAAAAATAATAAATATTTATTAGTCCCTTGTAGGGAAGAAAAACACAATAAAGTATAAAGTGAAGGAAAAATAAATTAAATTAAATTAAAAGTGTATATACAGTGTAAAAAGTGTATATACAGTTAGCAGAATAGGGATCCTCTATCGAGAGGTGACCTCACAGCAGACCTTGTTATCAAGAGATAAATGTATAGATTGCAACACTGTTTCAGGCGCTATAAGTAGCTATAAATCTGTATCTAGGGAAAGACAGTGGTGTCACCCTAATGAAGATTGCAAAATAGCAGAGTCGCTAGAGAGGAATGACAACATAAACCCCCCTTGCAAGGTGTGCAAAGCAATAGGGTGTAGTACTTAGAGAGATAATATGATTTAGACCAGTGTCCTAAAGACTGGCCCCTAAATAATAGAGCTGATTAACATGCGTCCCTCCTAAGTAGAAAAGCGGACCGTGGACCCCTAATATGGATAGCCCACTAGCTGTAAATAGAGGGTAGAGCTTAGCATCCCATGTAGTAATACTGTAGTGACGAGAGCCTGTAAAGAAAAATCGTAGGCTCCTAGTATCCCTTCCCCAGAGGTACGTTGCTCAGAACGCACAGAACAAAGACAAAAAAACAGAGTCTAAGTCTAAAGGACAGAATGGTGGATAAACAGCCCAACAGGGAACCAAGCAAAACCTTAAGAGGATTGGTCTAATAAACAGTTAAGCTAATAGAGGAGCTTCCTGCCTACAATAAATATGATAAGGGCTACAGTAGGTCGTCTATGTGCTATGATAGCAAATACTGGCTGAGCCCTAAAGTCTATATTTAAGAGGCATAAATTCCCTTATAGCTACTGCACACGTTGTTTAAACAAAGCTCGGACCCCAAAGGTCCCCGGACTAACTAATGCTAGCTAAACAACGATTCCTATCATTCCTATCATTATTTTAGAGGTTAAAAAGTTTCCAAGTACTTAGTGTTAAATAGATAGATCCCTAATAGAATCTCGGACCAAGTGGTCCCGGTATTTGCTCAACGCGCGTTTCGGCGCTAAATCTTGCGCCTTTGTCAAGAGCTTACCGGTATGAGTAAGCCCGCCGTATTTTTAAAGGGCATGGGCCCGCCCATCAGACAGCCGACGTCATCATTGCATTCGAGCGGCATTGGTCGGTGGGCGGGGAGTGAAATGTTTGAGTGGCATGTGCAGCCGTCCGGCAGGGGGGTACCAAAATGGTTAACCCTGTGTTTGCCAGGGTGCTGGATAAATGCCAGAGGAAGTCCCAGTAGGGGCTATAGTGGAAATGTTCATTTTGCAGAAGAAAGTTAGAGCCTATTACTGCAGGCAAACATATAAATAAGCGTTGTTTGAGAGTTTGAGATGCAGAGTCTCTTAATGTTAAATAGAATAAACAATTGAACAGAAAATAAATAAAAATGAAATGTATTTGAAAAAGATAAAAATAAATAAAGTACAAGAAAGACATAAATATATAAAGTATATATATATATATGTACATATGTACATGCAAGTAGAGAAGAAATTACTGGATTGTCTGAATAAATAGAAGATATTGCGATAGGGGGTAATAGAGGGTGTAATGCACCACCCCATCATGGGTATAGGGCATATTATAGATTTACCAGTATTAGTCATACGGAGGAGTGACTTAATATTATTCTGATCTCCCTCTTTATTCCCCCTTTATTTTGATATTTTTAGCCACTCTATTGTGAGGGACCCTCGTACGCTGTCGTGATATATTTATATAAATGGTGCGAAAGAGAAACCTTCATTTAGACCCCTAGGTTGTAAAGTCTTGAGCCTGTATATCCAGAAGCTTTCACGCTGTCTAAGGAATCTATCGTAGTCACCCTTCCTCTTATCTCGTTTCACCAATTCAAGGCCACAGAAACGCAGACCATGTGATTTGCCTGAATGGTGTTCCCTTAGGTGACGAGCAATTGGCGTTTCAATAGTTAATTTGGGTGATCTAACGTGTTCCTTTATCCTTTCTTTAAATGGGCGAAAAGTTTTACCTACATATTTACAATTGCATTCGCAAGTGAGTAGGTAAACTAGGCCTGAAGTGTTGCAATTAAAGAAAGATGCAACGTTAAAGGTCTGTTTATTGTCACTGTCAGTCACTTTCTTAGAATCACGTTTAATATATTTGCAGGCGACACATCGCCCGCATTGGAAAGTGCCAGTGATAGGTCTATGGAGCCATGTTTTTATCCCCGAGCGTACTGGTTGAAAGTGGCTGGGGACCAGGAGATCTCTTAAATTTTTGCCCCTACGTGCCGTGATGTCTACTTTTGGACCCAAAATCTTTTTAAGATGCACATCCCCAGTTAGAAGTGGCCAGAATTTTTGTATTCCGGATTTCACTTTGTCCCAACCAGCATCGTAGGTTGCAATCAAGCGAGGGCTGGAGATAGTGGGTGGTGTAGGTTGGCTAGCGCTCAAGAGAGTATCTCTCTCAGACTCCAAAGCTCGTCTATAGGCTCTCTTTAAACACCGATTGGGGTAGCCTTTTTCCTTAAACTGTGATCTCAGGACATCAGCCTGAGTCTTAAAGTCCTGCAAGGTACTGCAATTTCTGCGTGCCCTCAGGTACTGTCCTATGGGGATACCTTGTTTAAGGGGTTTTGGGTGAAAGCTGTCCCAATATAGAAGACTGTTTGAGGCAGTCGGTTTTTTAAAAAGTGTAGTTTGGAGAGATTGATTTTCAATCGAGACAGTCAGGTCCAGGAAATTGAGGGTTTTCCCTCCAAACTCAGAAGTGAATCTTAGATTGTGGACATTTTCATTTAAGAGGGCTACAAACCGATTAAAGTCATCGCTCGTGCCTTTCCAAACAATTAAGATATCGTCTATATACCTAGCCCAAAGGTGTATCAGGGGGGCAAAAGGTAGAAATCTGGGTGATTTGACGACTACTTCCTCCCACCACCCTAGGTGCAGGTTGGCATATGATGGGGCACAAGCTGTCCCCATCGCAGTGCCCTGCACCTGGTGGTAGAATCTGTCATTAAATAGAAAGTAGTTGTGTGTCAAGACGAATCTAAGTAGTTCCAGTGTAAACTCAGAATGCGCAGAGAAGTTAATGCCTCTTTTTTCCAAGTAGTACTGGACATGTTGTAAACCTCCCTCATGGGGTATAGAGGAATAGAGAGCCTCTACATCCAAGCTACATAGATTTACAGGTTCTGGTAGCGTGAGATTGGAGAGGAGGGCCAGCGTCTGTTTGGTGTCCTGAATGAAGGATGGCAGTGATTCAACAAACGGGCGTAGAATTTGGTCCAGATAAATGCTCCCGTTTTGTGTGAGACAGTCATTGCCTGAGACAATTGGGCGTCCTGGTGGATCAAGTTTATTTTTATGGATTTTAGGCAGGCAGTAGAACGTCGCTATCCTAGGGTTTTGGTTGAGAATGAATTCATATTCTTCCCTGGATAGCAGACCTCTACTGCGTCCCCCATCCAAAATCCGTTTGTACTCTTCCAGAAAGGAGTTTGTAGGGTCCGTTGGAAGTATTCTATAGGTTTCCCTATCGTCCAGAATTTTGAGGGCCATTTTGATGTAACTGGTTGAGTTCATCATTACAATATTGCCACCCTTGTCTGCTGGTTTTATTATAGTCTCCCTGTCTTCTCTAAGTGTTTGTAAAGCTTTCCCCTCAAGTTTAGTCAAATTCATGTTAGGCTGAAAGTGAAGATCACTGTTTTTAATGCTTTCAATTTCGAATTTGACTGCTTCCAAGAAAACCTCAATATTCCTGTAGCTGCCTATGTGTGGTGTGAAACGGCTTTTAGGTTTCAGATTTGTAAGGCTCTTAGTGATGGTAGGATCATTTTCATCTAATAAGGCTACAAGAGCCATCAGACCATTATAGTCATCAGCAGATATGCCCAGGTCTTTGGTTTTTCTTTCTATCTGTAATTGATGGTATTTACATAGAGCCAACTTTCTAACGAACAAGTGTATGTCTTTTACCCATGTAAATTTGTTGTATGCTGGGGTGGGTACAAAAGAGAGGCCCTTTTTAAGGACATCCATCTCATGAGGGGTTAATGCATGGTCAGAGAGGTTAATCACTTGAGTGGTGTTACTTAGTACCGTCTTCTCCTTGTGTATCTCCCTCCCCTGCCTCTGTTGTGAGTTTGGTATATTTGGCGAGGGGGCTCCTCCCTCTGATCCAACTCTAAAAAATTAACCCCTTTTTTAAGGATGCCTCTATTGTTAGATGAATTAGATGTGCTGGGAATAGGTGCAGGGAGCTGCTGTCTGGGCTCATTGTCGGTATCTGAGGAGTCATATTCAGAGGTCATTGTATTATCTGAGTTCATTCTTGTTCTACGTGAGAATGACCCATAGATGTGACCTGTTTCATAATCCCTCAGATCCCTGATGAATTTTTGGTGTTTCCTGAGTTTAATTGTTTGCTGAAATTTGTCCAAATTCTGTTTCAATTTAATCTCCAATTGACTGTATAGGGGATCTGTTTGGAATGTGTGAACCTTGTCAATTTCTTGTTCAAGGGTTTTGTCTGTCTCTTCAAGTTTAATTTTTTCATGCTTGCATATTATTTGCATAAATGTTTTGGAGCATGTGCCAGCCGCTGTCTCCCACTCTTTGATTAGCTCTGTATTTTCAGAGTGGGATGAGGGGATATTGTTAACTCTTAAGCCCCTTGGGATCATCTCTTTTTTAAGGTAATTATCAAGGGAAGAGATTTCCCAACTGGCTCGAATCTGTTTTCTATAAAGTTTATTGAGTGTGTTAAATGATGAATGAATATCTAACACATGATCTGTGGTGTTCAATTGTTCACTTGAGAACACATTTTCTGCATCTTTGCACCAAACTGAACTGTCTGGCTTATTAGCTAAAAAGCCTGTCATTCTGATCAGTATAGATACAAGGCTCAGTGATGTAAAGCAACCATGGTATTGAAACCTGTAATAGTTAAATAGAGGAAAGACACAGCCACCAATGGAAGAAAATAAATAAATAAATAGATACAATCCTACATTGGGGTTGGTAGGGGTTGCAGGGTATAAGGGCATAACCCGTGGGATTTGAATATGGAAAAGAGAAAGGCTGACAGAGAGGGATTACAAAACAGGTCCTCCCAATCGTCAGTCTCAATACCCCTGAATAGAATAGTCCATAGTATTGGCTAGAAGTTGCCAGTATGGGACATACATGCGAAATATGAAAAATAATAAATATTTATTAGTCCCTTGTAGGGAAGAAAAACACAATAAAGTATAAAGTGAAGGAAAAATAAATTAAATTAAATTAAAAGTGTATATACAGTGTAAAAAGTGTATATACAGTTAGCAGAATAGGGATCCTCTATCGAGAGGTGACCTCACAGCAGACCTTGTTATCAAGAGATAAATGTATAGATTGCAACACTGTTTCAGGCGCTATAAGTAGCTATAAATCTGTATCTAGGGAAAGACAGTGGTGTCACCCTAATGAAGATTGCAAAATAGCAGAGTCGCTAGAGAGGAATGACAACATAAACCCCCCTTGCAAGGTGTGCAAAGCAATAGGGTGTAGTACTTAGAGAGATAATATGATTTAGACCAGTGTCCTAAAGACTGGCCCCTAAATAATAGAGCTGATTAACATGCGTCCCTCCTAAGTAGAAAAGCGGACCGTGGACCCCTAATATGGATAGCCCACTAGCTGTAAATAGAGGGTAGAGCTTAGCATCCCATGTAGTAATACTGTAGTGACGAGAGCCTGTAAAGAAAAATCGTAGGCTCCTAGTATCCCTTCCCCAGAGGTACGTTGCTCAGAACGCACAGAACAAAGACAAAAAACCAGAGTCTAAGTCTAAAGGACAGAATGGTGGATAAACAGCCCAACAGGGAACCAAGCAAAACCTTAAGAGGATTGGTCTAATAAACAGTTAAGCTAATAGAGGAGCTTCCTGCCTACAATAAATATGATAAGGGCTACAGTAGGTCGTCTATGTGCTATGATAGCAAATACTGGCTGAGCCCTAAAGTCTATATTTAAGAGGCATAAATTCCCTTATAGCTACTGCACACGTTGTTTAAACAAAGCTCGGACCCCAAAGGTCCCCGGACTAACTAATGCTAGCTAAACAACGATTCCTATCATTCCTATCATTATTTTAGAGGTTAAAAAGTTTCCAAGTACTTAGTGTTAAATAGATAGATCCCTAATAGAATCTCGGACCAAGTGGTCCCGGTATTTGCTCAACGCGCGTTTCGGCGCTAAATCTTGCGCCTTTGTCAAGAGCTTACCGGTATGAGTAAGCCCGCCGTATTTTTAAAGGGCATGGGCCCGCCCATCAGACAGCCGACGTCATCATTGCATTCGAGCGGCATTGGTCGGTGGGCGGGGAGTGAAATGTTTGAGTGGCATGTGCAGCCGTCCGGCAGGGGGGTACCAAAATGGTTAACCCTGTGTTTGCCAGGGTGCTGGATAAATGCCAGAGGAAGTCCCAGTAGGGGCTATAGTGGAAATGTTCATTTTGCAGAAGAAAGTTAGAGCCTATTACTGCAGGCAAACATATAAATAAGCGTTGTTTGAGAGTTTGAGATGCAGAGTCTCTTAATGTTAAATAGAATAAACAATTGAACAGAAAATAAATAAAAATGAAATGTATTTGAAAAAGATAAAAATAAATAAAGTACAAGAAAGACATAAATATATAAAGTATATATATATATATGTACATATGTACATGCAAGTAGAGAAGAAATTACTGGATTGTCTGAATAAATAGAAGATATTGCGATAGGGGGTAATAGAGGGTGTAATGCACCACCCCATCATGGGTATAGGGCATATTATAGATTTACCAGTATTAGTCATACGGAGGAGTGACTTAATATTATTCTGATCTCCCTCTTTATTCCCCCTTTATTTTGATATTTTTAGCCACTCTATTGTGAGGGACCCTCGTACGCTGTCGTGATATATTTATATAAATGGTGCGAAAGAGAAACCTTCATTTAGACCCCTAGGTTGTAAAGTCTTGAGCCTGTATATCCAGAAGCTTTCACGCTGTCTAAGGAATCTATCGTAGTCACCCTTCCTCTTATCTCGTTTCACCAATTCAAGGCCACAGAAACGCAGACCATGTGATTTGCCTGAATGGTGTTCCCTTAGGTGACGAGCAATTGGCGTTTCAATAGTTAATTTGGGTGATCTAACGTGTTCCTTTATCCTTTCTTTAAATGGGCGAAAAGTTTTACCTACATATTTACAATTGCATTCGCAAGTGAGTAGGTAAACTAGGCCTGAAGTGTTGCAATTAAAGAAAGATGCAACGTTAAAGGTCTGTTTATTGTCACTGTCAGTCACTTTCTTAGAATCACGTTTAATATATTTGCAGGCGACACATCGCCCGCATTGGAAAGTGCCAGTGATAGGTCTATGGAGCCATGTTTTTATCCCCGAGCGTACTGGTTGAAAGTGGCTGGGGACCAGGAGATCTCTTAAATTTTTGCCCCTACGTGCCGTGATGTCTACTTTTGGACCCAAAATCTTTTTAAGATGCACATCCCCAGTTAGAAGTGGCCAGAATTTTTGTATTCCGGATTTCACTTTGTCCCAACCAGCATCGTAGGTTGCAATCAAGCGAGGGCTGGAGATAGTGGGTGGTGTAGGTTGGCTAGCGCTCAAGAGAGTATCTCTCTCAGACTCCAAAGCTCGTCTATAGGCTCTCTTTAAACACCGATTGGGGTAGCCTTTTTCCTTAAACTGTGATCTCAGGACATCAGCCTGAGTCTTAAAGTCCTGCAAGGTACTGCAATTTCTGCGTGCCCTCAGGTACTGTCCTATGGGGATACCTTGTTTAAGGGGTTTTGGGTGAAAGCTGTCCCAATATAGAAGACTGTTTGAGGCAGTCGGTTTTTTAAAAAGTGTAGTTTGGAGAGATTGATTTTCAATCGAGACAGTCAGGTCCAGGAAATTGAGGGTTTTCCCTCCAAACTCAGAAGTGAATCTTAGATTGTGGACATTTTCATTTAAGAGGGCTACAAACCGATTAAAGTCATCGCTCGTGCCTTTCCAAACAATTAAGATATCGTCTATATACCTAGCCCAAAGGTGTATCAGGGGGGCAAAAGGTAGAAATCTGGGTGATTTGACGACTACTTCCTCCCACCACCCTAGGTGCAGGTTGGCATATGATGGGGCACAAGCTGTCCCCATCGCAGTGCCCTGCACCTGGTGGTAGAATCTGTCATTAAATAGAAAGTAGTTGTGTGTCAAGACGAATCTAAGTAGTTCCAGTGTAAACTCAGAATGCGCAGAGAAGTTAATGCCTCTTTTTTCCAAGTAGTACTGGACATGTTGTAAACCTCCCTCATGGGGTATAGAGGAATAGAGAGCCTCTACATCCAAGCTACATAGATTTACAGGTTCTGGTAGCGTGAGATTGGAGAGGAGGGCCAGCGTCTGTTTGGTGTCCTGAATGAAGGATGGCAGTGATTCAACAAACGGGCGTAGAATTTGGTCCAGATAAATGCTCCCGTTTTGTGTGAGACAGTCATTGCCTGAGACAATTGGGCGTCCTGGTGGATCAAGTTTATTTTTATGGATTTTAGGCAGGCAGTAGAACGTCGCTATCCTAGGGTTTTGGTTGAGAATGAATTCATATTCTTCCCTGGATAGCAGACCTCTACTGCGTCCCCCATCCAAAATCCGTTTGTACTCTTCCAGAAAGGAGTTTGTAGGGTCCGTTGGAAGTATTCTATAGGTTTCCCTATCGTCCAGAATTTTGAGGGCCATTTTGATGTAACTGGTTGAGTTCATCATTACAATATTGCCACCCTTGTCTGCTGGTTTTATTATAGTCTCCCTGTCTTCTCTAAGTGTTTGTAAAGCTTTCCCCTCAAGTTTAGTCAAATTCATGTTAGGCTGAAAGTGAAGATCACTGTTTTTAATGCTTTCAATTTCGAATTTGACTGCTTCCAAGAAAACCTCAATATTCCTGTAGCTGCCTATGTGTGGTGTGAAACGGCTTTTAGGTTTCAGATTTGTAAGGCTCTTAGTGATGGTAGGATCATTTTCATCTAATAAGGCTACAAGAGCCATCAGACCATTATAGTCATCAGCAGATATGCCCAGGTCTTTGGTTTTTCTTTCTATCTGTAATTGATGGTATTTACATAGAGCCAACTTTCTAACGAACAAGTGTATGTCTTTTACCCATGTAAATTTGTTGTATGCTGGGGTGGGTACAAAAGAGAGGCCCTTTTTAAGGACATCCATCTCATGAGGGGTTAATGCATGGTCAGAGAGGTTAATCACTTGAGTGGTGTTACTTAGTACCGTCTTCTCCTTGTGTATCTCCCTCCCCTGCCTCTGTTGTGAGTTTGGTATATTTGGCGAGGGGGCTCCTCCCTCTGATCCAACTCTAAAAAATTAACCCCTTTTTTAAGGATGCCTCTATTGTTAGATGAATTAGATGTGCTGGGAATAGGTGCAGGGAGCTGCTGTCTGGGCTCATTGTCGGTATCTGAGGAGTCATATTCAGAGGTCATTGTATTATCTGAGTTCATTCTTGTTCTACGTGAGAATGACCCATAGATGTGACCTGTTTCATAATCCCTCAGATCCCTGATGAATTTTTGGTGTTTCCTGAGTTTAATTGTTTGCTGAAATTTGTCCAAATTCTGTTTCAATTTAATCTCCAATTGACTGTATAGGGGATCTGTTTGGAATGTGTGAACCTTGTCAATTTCTTGTTCAAGGGTTTTGTCTGTCTCTTCAAGTTTAATTTTTTCATGCTTGCATATTATTTGCATAAATGTTTTGGAGCATGTGCCAGCCGCTGTCTCCCACTCTTTGATTAGCTCTGTATTTTCAGAGTGGGATGAGGGGATATTGTTAACTCTTAAGCCCCTTGGGATCATCTCTTTTTTAAGGTAATTATCAAGGGAAGAGATTTCCCAACTGGCTCGAATCTGTTTTCTATAAAGTTTATTGAGTGTGTTAAATGATGAATGAATATCTAACACATGATCTGTGGTGTTCAATTGTTCACTTGAGAACACATTTTCTGCATCTTTGCACCAAACTGAACTGTCTGGCTTATTAGCTAAAAAGCCTGTCATTCTGATCAGTATAGATACAAGGCTCAGTGATGTAAAGCAACCATGGTATTGAAACCTGTAATAGTTAAATAGAGGAAAGACACAGCCACCAATGGAAGAAAATAAATAAATAAATAGATACAATCCTACATTGGGGTTGGTAGGGGTTGCAGGGTATAAGGGCATAACCCGTGGGATTTGAATATGGAAAAGAGAAAGGCTGACAGAGAGGGATTACAAAACAGGTCCTCCCAATCGTCAGTCTCAATACCCCTGAATAGAATAGTCCATAGTATTGGCTAGAAGTTGCCAGTATGGGACATACATGCGAAATATGAAAAATAATAAATATTTATTAGTCCCTTGTAGGGAAGAAAAACACAATAAAGTATAAAGTGAAGGAAAAATAAATTAAATTAAATTAAAAGTGTATATACAGTGTAAAAAGTGTATATACAGTTAGCAGAATAGGGATCCTCTATCGAGAGGTGACCTCACAGCAGACCTTGTTATCAAGAGATAAATGTATAGATTGCAACACTGTTTCAGGCGCTATAAGTAGCTATAAATCTGTATCTAGGGAAAGACAGTGGTGTCACCCTAATGAAGATTGCAAAATAGCAGAGTCGCTAGAGAGGAATGACAACATAAACCCCCCTTGCAAGGTGTGCAAAGCAATAGGGTGTAGTACTTAGAGAGATAATATGATTTAGACCAGTGTCCTAAAGACTGGCCCCTAAATAATAGAGCTGATTAACATGCGTCCCTCCTAAGTAGAAAAGCGGACCGTGGACCCCTAATATGGATAGCCCACTAGCTGTAAATAGAGGGTAGAGCTTAGCATCCCATGTAGTAATACTGTAGTGACGAGAGCCTGTAAAGAAAAATCGTAGGCTCCTAGTATCCCTTCCCCAGAGGTACGTTGCTCAGAACGCACAGAACAAAGACAAAAAACCAGAGTCTAAGTCTAAAGGACAGAATGGTGGATAAACAGCCCAACAGGGAACCAAGCAAAACCTTAAGAGGATTGGTCTAATAAACAGTTAAGCTAATAGAGGAGCTTCCTGCCTACAATAAATATGATAAGGGCTACAGTAGGTCGTCTATGTGCTATGATAGCAAATACTGGCTGAGCCCTAAAGTCTATATTTAAGAGGCATAAATTCCCTTATAGCTACTGCACACGTTGTTTAAACAAAGCTCGGACCCCAAAGGTCCCCGGACTAACTAATGCTAGCTAAACAACGATTCCTATCATTCCTATCATTATTTTAGAGGTTAAAAAGTTTCCAAGTACTTAGTGTTAAATAGATAGATCCCTAATAGAATCTCGGACCAAGTGGTCCCGGTATTTGCTCAACGCGCGTTTCGGCGCTAAATCTTGCGCCTTTGTCAAGAGCTTACCGGTATGAGTAAGCCCGCCGTATTTTTAAAGGGCATGGGCCCGCCCATCAGACAGCCGACGTCATCATTGCATTCGAGCGGCATTGGTCGGTGGGCGGGGAGTGAAATGTTTGAGTGGCATGTGCAGCCGTCCGGCAGGGGGGTACCAAAATGGTTAACCCTGTGTTTGCCAGGGTGCTGGATAAATGCCAGAGGAAGTCCCAGTAGGGGCTATAGTGGAAATGTTCATTTTGCAGAAGAAAGTTAGAGCCTATTACTGCAGGCAAACATATAAATAAGCGTTGTTTGAGAGTTTGAGATGCAGAGTCTCTTAATGTTAAATAGAATAAACAATTGAACAGAAAATAAATAAAAATGAAATGTATTTGAAAAAGATAAAAATAAATAAAGTACAAGAAAGACATAAATATATAAAGTATATATATATATATGTACATATGTACATGCAAGTAGAGAAGAAATTACTGGATTGTCTGAATAAATAGAAGATATTGCGATAGGGGGTAATAGAGGGTGTAATGCACCACCCCATCATGGGTATAGGGCATATTATAGATTTACCAGTATTAGTCATACGGAGGAGTGACTTAATATTATTCTGATCTCCCTCTTTATTCCCCCTTTATTTTGATATTTTTAGCCACTCTATTGTGAGGGACCCTCGTACGCTGTCGTGATATATTTATATAAATGGTGCGAAAGAGAAACCTTCATTTAGACCCCTAGGTTGTAAAGTCTTGAGCCTGTATATCCAGAAGCTTTCACGCTGTCTAAGGAATCTATCGTAGTCACCCTTCCTCTTATCTCGTTTCACCAATTCAAGGCCACAGAAACGCAGACCATGTGATTTGCCTGAATGGTGTTCCCTTAGGTGACGAGCAATTGGCGTTTCAATAGTTAATTTGGGTGATCTAACGTGTTCCTTTATCCTTTCTTTAAATGGGCGAAAAGTTTTACCTACATATTTACAATTGCATTCGCAAGTGAGTAGGTAAACTAGGCCTGAAGTGTTGCAATTAAAGAAAGATGCAACGTTAAAGGTCTGTTTATTGTCACTGTCAGTCACTTTCTTAGAATCACGTTTAATATATTTGCAGGCGACACATCGCCCGCATTGGAAAGTGCCAGTGATAGGTCTATGGAGCCATGTTTTTATCCCCGAGCGTACTGGTTGAAAGTGGCTGGGGACCAGGAGATCTCTTAAATTTTTGCCCCTACGTGCCGTGATGTCTACTTTTGGACCCAAAATCTTTTTAAGATGCACATCCCCAGTTAGAAGTGGCCAGAATTTTTGTATTCCGGATTTCACTTTGTCCCAACCAGCATCGTAGGTTGCAATCAAGCGAGGGCTGGAGATAGTGGGTGGTGTAGGTTGGCTAGCGCTCAAGAGAGTATCTCTCTCAGACTCCAAAGCTCGTCTATAGGCTCTCTTTAAACACCGATTGGGGTAGCCTTTTTCCTTAAACTGTGATCTCAGGACATCAGCCTGAGTCTTAAAGTCCTGCAAGGTACTGCAATTTCTGCGTGCCCTCAGGTACTGTCCTATGGGGATACCTTGTTTAAGGGGTTTTGGGTGAAAGCTGTCCCAATATAGAAGACTGTTTGAGGCAGTCGGTTTTTTAAAAAGTGTAGTTTGGAGAGATTGATTTTCAATCGAGACAGTCAGGTCCAGGAAATTGAGGGTTTTCCCTCCAAACTCAGAAGTGAATCTTAGATTGTGGACATTTTCATTTAAGAGGGCTACAAACCGATTAAAGTCATCGCTCGTGCCTTTCCAAACAATTAAGATATCGTCTATATACCTAGCCCAAAGGTGTATCAGGGGGGCAAAAGGTAGAAATCTGGGTGATTTGACGACTACTTCCTCCCACCACCCTAGGTGCAGGTTGGCATATGATGGGGCACAAGCTGTCCCCATCGCAGTGCCCTGCACCTGGTGGTAGAATCTGTCATTAAATAGAAAGTAGTTGTGTGTCAAGACGAATCTAAGTAGTTCCAGTGTAAACTCAGAATGCGCAGAGAAGTTAATGCCTCTTTTTTCCAAGTAGTACTGGACATGTTGTAAACCTCCCTCATGGGGTATAGAGGAATAGAGAGCCTCTACATCCAAGCTACATAGATTTACAGGTTCTGGTAGCGTGAGATTGGAGAGGAGGGCCAGCGTCTGTTTGGTGTCCTGAATGAAGGATGGCAGTGATTCAACAAACGGGCGTAGAATTTGGTCCAGATAAATGCTCCCGTTTTGTGTGAGACAGTCATTGCCTGAGACAATTGGGCGTCCTGGTGGATCAAGTTTATTTTTATGGATTTTAGGCAGGCAGTAGAACGTCGCTATCCTAGGGTTTTGGTTGAGAATGAATTCATATTCTTCCCTGGATAGCAGACCTCTACTGCGTCCCCCATCCAAAATCCGTTTGTACTCTTCCAGAAAGGAGTTTGTAGGGTCCGTTGGAAGTATTCTATAGGTTTCCCTATCATCCAGAATTTTGAGGGCCATTTTGATGTAACTGGTTGAGTTCATCATTACAATATTGCCACCCTTGTCTGCTGGTTTTATTATAGTCTCCCTGTCTTCTCTAAGTGTTTGTAAAGCTTTCCCCTCAAGTTTAGTCAAATTCATGTTAGGCTGAAAGTGAAGATCACTGTTTT
Source organism: Pelobates fuscus (assembly GCF_036172605.1). Classification (NCBI taxonomy): domain Eukaryota; kingdom Metazoa; phylum Chordata; class Amphibia; order Anura; family Pelobatidae; genus Pelobates; species Pelobates fuscus. The sequence continues at coordinate 436,770,500 of NC_086318.1, forward strand.
TAATGCTTTCAATTTCGAATTTGACTGCTTCCAAGAAAACCTCAATATTCCTGTAGCTGCCTATGTGTGGTGTGAAACGGCTTTTAGGTTTCAGATTTGTAAGGCTCTTAGTGATGGTAGGATCATTTTCATCTAATAAGGCTACAAGAGCCATCAGACCATTATAGTCATCAGCAGATATGCCCAGGTCTTTGGTTTTTCTTTCTATCTGTAATTGATGGTATTTACATAGAGCCAACTTTCTAACGAACAAGTGTATGTCTTTTACCCATGTAAATTTGTTGTATGCTGGGGTGGGTACAAAAGAGAGGCCCTTTTTAAGGACATCCATCTCATGAGGGCTTAATGCATGGTCAGAGAGGTTAATCACTTGAGTGGTGTTACTTAGTACCGTCTTCTCCTTGTGTATCTCCCTCCCCTGCCTCTGTTGCGAGTTTGGTATATTTGGCGAGGGGGCTCCTCCCTCTGATCCAACTCTAAAAAATTAACCCCTTTTTTAAGGATGCCTCTATTGTTAGATGAATTAGATGTGCTGGGAATAGGTGCAGGGAGCTGCTGTCTGGGCTCATTGTCGGTATCTGAGGAGTCATATTCAGAGGTCATTGTATTATCTGAGTTCATTCTTGTTCTACGTGAGAATGACCCATAGATGTGACCTGTTTCATAATCCCTCAGATCCCTGATGAATTTTTGGTGTTTCCTGAGTTTAATTGTTTGCTGAAATTTGTCCAAATTCTGTTTCAATTTAATCTCCAATTGACTGTATAGGGGATCTGTTTGGAATGTGTGAACCTTGTCAATTTCTTGTTCAAGGGTTTTGTCTGTCTCTTCAAGTTTAATTTTTTCATGCTTGCATATTATTTGCATAAATGTTTTGGAGCATGTGCCAGCCGCTGTCTCCCACTCTTTGATTAGCTCTGTATTTTCAGAGTGGGATGAGGGGATATTGTTAACTCTTAAGCCCCTTGGGATCATCTCTTTTTTAAGGTAATTATCAAGGGAAGAGATTTCCCAACTGGCTCGAATCTGTTTTCTATAAAGTTTATTGAGTGTGTTAAATGATGAATGAATATCTAACACATGATCTGTGGTGTTCAATTGTTCACTTGAGAACACATTTTCTGCATCTTTGCACCAAACTGAACTGTCTGGCTTATTAGCTAAAAAGCCTGTCATTCTGATCAGTATAGATACAAGGCTCAGTGATGTAAAGCAACCATGGTATTGAAACCTGTAATAGTTAAATAGAGGAAAGACACAGCCACCAATGGAAGAAAATAAATAAATAAATAGATACAATCCTACATTGGGGTTGGTAGGGGTTGCAGGGTATAAGGGCATAACCCGTGGGATTTGAATATGGAAAAGAGAAAGGCTGACAGAGAGGGATTACAAAACAGGTCCTCCCAATCGTCAGTCTCAATACCCCTGAATAGAATAGTCCATAGTATTGGCTAGAAGTTGCCAGTATGGGACATACATGCGAAATATGAAAAATAATAAATATTTATTAGTCCCTTGTAGGGAAGAAAAACACAATAAAGTATAAAGTGAAGGAAAAATAAATTAAATTAAATTAAAAGTGTATATACAGTGTAAAAAGTGTATATACAGTTAGCAGAATAGGGATCCTCTATCGAGAGGTGACCTCACAGCAGACCTTGTTATCAAGAGATAAATGTATAGATTGCAACACTGTTTCAGGCGCTATAAGTAGCTATAAATCTGTATCTAGGGAAAGACAGTGGTGTCACCCTAATGAAGATTGCAAAATAGCAGAGTCGCTAGAGAGGAATGACAACATAAACCCCCCTTGCAAGGTGTGCAAAGCAATAGGGTGTAGTACTTAGAGAGATAATATGATTTAGACCAGTGTCCTAAAGACTGGCCCCTAAATAATAGAGCTGATTAACATGCGTCCCTCCTAAGTAGAAAAGCGGACCGTGGACCCCTAATATGGATAGCCCACTAGCTGTAAATAGAGGGTAGAGCTTAGCATCCCATGTAGTAATACTGTAGTGACGAGAGCCTGTAAAGAAAAATCGTAGGCTCCTAGTATCCCTTCCCCAGAGGTACGTTGCTCAGAACGCACAGAACAAAGACAAAAAACCAGAGTCTAAGTCTAAAGGACAGAATGGTGGATAAACAGCCCAACAGGGAACCAAGCAAAACCTTAAGAGGATTGGTCTAATAAACAGTTAAGCTAATAGAGGAGCTTCCTGCCTACAATAAATATGATAAGGGCTACAGTAGGTCGTCTATGTGCTATGATAGCAAATACTGGCTGAGCCCTAAAGTCTATATTTAAGAGGCATAAATTCCCTTATAGCTACTGCACACGTTGTTTAAACAAAGCTCGGACCCCAAAGGTCCCCGGACTAACTAATGCTAGCTAAACAACGATTCCTATCATTCCTATCATTATTTTAGAGGTTAAAAAGTTTCCAAGTACTTAGTGTTAAATAGATAGATCCCTAATAGAATCTCGGACCAAGTGGTCCCGGTATTTGCTCAACGCGCGTTTCGGCGCTAAATCTTGCGCCTTTGTCAAGAGCTTACCGGTATGAGTAAGCCCGCCGTATTTTTAAAGGGCATGGGCCCGCCCATCAGACAGCCGACGTCATCATTGCATTCGAGCGGCATTGGTCGGTGGGCGGGGAGTGAAATGTTTGAGTGGCATGTGCAGCCGTCCGGCAGGGGGGTACCAAAATGGTTAACCCTGTGTTTGCCAGGGTGCTGGATAAATGCCAGAGGAAGTCCCAGTAGGGGCTATAGTGGAAATGTTCATTTTGCAGAAGAAAGTTAGAGCCTATTACTGCAGGCAAACATATAAATAAGCGTTGTTTGAGAGTTTGAGATGCAGAGTCTCTTAATGTTAAATAGAATAAACAATTGAACAGAAAATAAATAAAAATGAAATGTATTTGAAAAAGATAAAAATAAATAAAGTACAAGAAAGACATAAATATATAAAGTATATATATATATATGTACATATGTACATGCAAGTAGAGAAGAAATTACTGGATTGTCTGAATAAATAGAAGATATTGCGATAGGGGGTAATAGAGGGTGTAATGCACCACCCCATCATGGGTATAGGGCATATTATAGATTTACCAGTATTAGTCATACGGAGGAGTGACTTAATATTATTCTGATCTCCCTCTTTATTCCCCCTTTATTTTGATATTTTTAGCCACTCTATTGTGAGGGACCCTCGTACGCTGTCGTGATATATTTATATAAATGGTGCGAAATTGTTTATTTGTTTATTCAATTGTTTATTCTATTTAACATTAAGAGACTCTGCATTTTAAACTCTCAAACAACGCTTATTTATATGTTTGCCTGCAGTAATAGGCTCTAACTTTCTTCTGCAAAATGAACATTTCCACTATAGCCCCTACTGGGACTTCCTCTGGCATTTATCCAGCACCCTGGCAAACACAGGGTTAACCATTTTGGTACCCCCCTGCCGGACGGCTGCACATGCCACTCAAACATTTCACTCCCCGCCCACCGACCAATGCCGCTCGAATGCAATGATGACGTCGGCTGTCTGATGGGCGGGCCCATGCCCTTTAAAAATACGGCGGGCTTACTCATACCGGTAAGCTCTTGACAAAGGCGCAAGATTTAGCGCCGAAACGCGCGTTGAGCAAATACCGGGACCACTTGGTCCGAGATTCTATTAGGGATCTATCTATTTAACACTAAGTACTTGGAAACTTTTTAACCTCTAAAATAATGATAGGAATGATAGGAATCGTTGTTTAGCTAGCATTAGTTAGTCCGGGGACCTTTGGGGTCCGAGCTTTGTTTAAACAACGTGTGCAGTAGCTATAAGGGAATTTATGCCTCTTAAATATAGACTTTAGGGCTCAGCCAGTATTTGCTATCATAGCACATAGACGACCTACTGTAGCCCTTATCATATTTATTGTAGGCAGGAAGCTCCTCTATTAGCTTAACTGTTTATTAGACCAATCCTCTTAAGGTTTTGCTTGGTTCCCTGTTGGGCTGTTTATCCACCATTCTGTCCTTTAGACTTAGACTCTGGTTTTTTGTCTTTGTTCTGTGCGTTCTGAGCAACGTACCTCTGGGGAAGGGATACTAGGAGCCTACGATTTTTCTTTACAGGCTCTCGTCACTACAGTATTACTACATGGGATGCTAAGCTCTACCCTCTATTTACAGCTAGTGGGCTATCCATATTAGGGGTCCACGGTCCGCTTTTCTACTTAGGAGGGACGCATGTTAATCAGCTCTATTATTTAGGGGCCAGTCTTTAGGACACTGGTCTAAATCATATTATCTCTCTAAGTACTACACCCTATTGCTTTGCACACCTTGCAAGGGGGGTTTATGTTGTCATTCCTCTCTAGCGACTCTGCTATTTTGCAATCTTCATTAGGGTGACACCACTGTCTTTCCCTAGATACAGATTTATAGCTACTTATAGCGCCTGAAACAGTGTTGCAATCTATACATTTATCTCTTGATAACAAGGTCTGCTGTGAGGTCACCTCTCGATAGAGGATCCCTATTCTGCTAACTGTATATACACTTTTTACACTGTATATACACTTTTAATTTAATTTAATTTATTTTTCCTTCACTTTATACTTTATTGTGTTTTTCTTCCCTACAAGGGACTAATAAATATTTATTATTTTTCATATTTCGCATGTATGTCCCATACTGGCAACTTCTAGCCAATACTATGGACTATTCTATTCAGGGGTATTGAGACTGACGATTGGGAGGACCTGTTTTGTAATCCCTCTCTGTCAGCCTTTCTCTTTTCCATGGTCTTTCAATAAGTAATTATTCAATCTCCAGTGCAATGGAGCTATGAATCAGGGAGATCCAGAGCCTCAATGTGATGTCCGCAAGATCCGACCAAGATATTAAGTTGACCTTGCTGTCTTTCGTACTGCATTGCCTGAGGGCTGAATTAAAAAAAAAAGAAAAATCAATGCAAGAATAAGTGGAATAGGCTGAAGAAAAAAAAAAGTTTAAATCTACCACTCCAGGATGCTGAATTCTCCAAAGATCCATCAATCCCTATTTTGAATACATTTCTGCAGTAAGATATCCTGTCTTCCTCTACTATGTGATCTTGGTAGGCCATTTTTTAGTTGCTGCAATCAACTTCTGGACACGGCTCTTCGTTAAAGTCCCCCGATCACCACTATCCACCCTGTCATAGTGGAGACCAAGTTCTCTAGCTCTGTCCAGAATTTAACGTCTGGGGTATTAGGAGTGTAAACATTAGTTAGATGGTATGTGGTATTATGCATGGTTCACATGACTGTTATATATCTGCCATCCCAGCCTGTTCATATGTGGTGAATTTGGAGAGGACATCTTTTGTGTAAAATTATCTCTACACTGTGTCTCTCGCTCAATGCTCTTGATGCATAAGCTCTAATATACAGGGAGTGCAGAATTATTAGGCAAGTTGTATTTTTGAGGATTAATTTTATTATTGAACAACAACCATGTTCTCAATGAACCCAAAAAACTCATTAATATCAAAGCTGAATATTTTTGGAAGTAGTTTTTAGTTTGTTTTTAGTTATAGCTATTTTAGGGGGATATCTGTGTGTGCAGGTGACTATTACTGTGCATAATTATTAGGCAACTTAACAAAAAACAAATATATACCCATTTCAATGATTTATTTTTTACCAGTGAAACCAATATAACATCTCAACATTCACAAATATACATTTCTGACATTCAAAAACATAACAAAAACAAATCAGTGACCAATATAGCCACCTTTCTTTGCAAGGACACTCAAAAGCCTGCCATCCATGGATTCTGTCAGTGTTTTGATCTGTTCACCATCAACATTGCGTGCAGCAGCAACCACAGCCTCCCAGACACTGTTCAGAGAGGTGTACTGTTTTCCCTCCTTGTAAATCTCACATTTGATGATGGACCACAGGTTCTCAATGGGGTTCAGATCAGGTGAACAAGGAGGCCATGTCATTAGATTTTCTTCTTTTATACCCTTTCTTGCCAGCCACGCTGTGGAGTACTTGGACACGTGTGATGGAGCATTGTCCTGCATGAAAATCATGTTTTTCTTGAAGGATGCAGACTTCTTCCTGTACCACTGCTTGAAGAAGGTGTCTTCCAGAAACTGGGAGTTGAGCTTGACTCCATCCTCAACCCGAAAAGGCCCCACAAGCTCATCTTTGATGATACCAGCCCAAACCAGTACTCCACCTCCACCTTGCTGGCGTCTGAGTCGGACTGGAGCTCTATGCCCTTTACCAATCCATCCATCTGGCCCATCAAGACTAACTCTCATTTCATCAGTCCATAAAACCTTAGAATATCAGTCTTGAGATATTTCTTGGCCCAGTCTTGACGTTTCAGCTTGTGTGTCTTGTTCAGTGGTGGTCGTCTTTCAGCCTTTCTTACCTTGGCCATGTCTCTGAGTATTGCACACCTTGTGCTTTCGGGCACTCCAGTGATGTTGCAGCTCTGAAATATGGCCAAACTGGTGGCAAGTGGCATCTTGGCAGCTGCACGCTTGACTTTTCTCAGTTCATGGGCAGTTATTTTGCGCCTTGGTTTCTCCACACGCTTCTTGCGACCCTGTTGACTATTTTGAATGAAACGCTTGATTGTTCGATGATCACGCTTCAGAAGCTTTGCAATTTTACAAGTGCTGCATCCCTCTGCAAGATATCTCACTATTTTTGACTTTTCTGAGCCTGTCAAGTCCTTCTTTTGACCCATTTTGCCAAAGGAAAGGAAGTTGCCTAATAATTATGCACACCTGATATAGGGTGTTGATGTCATTAGACCACACCCCTTCTCATTACAGAGATGCACATCACCTAATATGCTTAATTGGTAGTAGGCTTTCGAGCCTATACAGCTTGGAGTAAGACAACATGCATAAAGAGGATGATGTGGTCAAAATACTAATTTGCCTAATAATTCTGCACACAGTGTAGACATGGTCGACTAGCTGAAGCCAAGATGAGCGCTGTATATTGATCTTCTGGATAAACACAATGTCTGTTCTTTGTCTTGTTAGTTCATGAAGGCGAAATGTCCGTTTATTTAGGACATTCAGGTCAAGGCATGTCAACTTCAATGCTATGACTGTTCTGCAAAATAAGGGCTATAGAGGCTAAGACATCTAAACCCAATATCGACATATCGCACATATCTCTTGGCTATCACAGCCAAAGGTCTACCACTGCATCAGATGTACCCAACCCATCCCTGTGAAGATAAGGGGGATGGGAGAAGGAATAGATACTTAAATCTACTCTGTACCATTATGTTGATGATTTTGTTTGCGTTTCCTCCAGTCATTTGTGACATTCTAATATTACGGCTGCAGAATCCAGGAGCAAAGAACATACTAAGCTTTTTATTAGACACTTTCAAAGGAGCGAAATTCCAGTAGCATGCAATAATTATAATATATCATTCATTGCTGCAACTGCAAAATTAATAAATAAATTGAAAAGCAACATGAGCAATATTTAAGATCCCAACTCTTTGTAAAAAATGCTAACAAAATAAAAAAAATCTGTCAGAATCTAATGACCAGCATGATGCTGCGTGACTTAAATTACAATTACCATTTTTATTACTTTTCTATAAAAACAGAATTCTTCTAAAAATATTACTTATCGTGCTTTATCTTATGCATTAGAGGACTGTGAAAAGTCGGTGCAGACCTTTTTAATGCCATATGCCGTTTTATGCTGAATGATTTAGGCAAAAAGGATATAGAAGACGAGGAGTTAAGGGATCTTGGAGTCTTTCCTTCTGCTAACGTAAAAGTAGGCAAGCTATGTGTGAAATCAGCAGGGGATATCAGCTGGATACCGAGCTATGAAAAGCTCTATTGCTATTAAAAGGAGAAATGTGGTGATGCTACTTAATAAATATTCCACAATCTCAGTTAGAGCACTCAGCTCAGTTTCATGGGGACAACAGAGGCACCTTGGCATCTATTTACGGCTGAACGTTAAACTTGCTACCCATTACTTGTTCAGGATAATTGCCAGTTTTGTATGTGCACGTTGTTAGGGGAAAGGTTTCTATAATTTCATAATAATACATGATATTACATTGCAAACCTAATGTCAGTGATGAAGTATAGTCAAAAAGAACAGATTTTGTTAAAGCAGACCTTAAGATACAGAAAACGTTGTGTCATCTAGAAAGCAATGGTTTCTTTCGGCTAAAATAATGATTCTTTTGGCAGTGGTTGGTATATTAGAGACAATGTACCTATACAGGCTAAAGTATATTTTTATAGAATGGTAATTCTACCTCGTTATCTGCAGAAATCTTTTCTCATTCATAAAAATAAATAAATAAATCCATTACAGTTATTATTCAAGATATCATAAAAAATCTTCCCTGTCTAAAAAGGAATAACACATCGGTACACAAAATCAAATTAAAAAGACTTCACACTGTGGTGAAAATAGGAAGGAGCTTTATAAAGGATCAGGAGACCAAAATCATAGACAACATTTCGGCTTCAAGCCTTAGTCATGTATGTAAGGCCGAAACATTTATCATTTTTTTCTCCTGATCGTGAATAAAACGTTTTCCTATTTGTACCACACTGCGGAGCCTTTGGAATTTGATTTTGAAAGCTCCAAAGTGACTGCAGATCCACCAGCTATTTGGTTCCCTCAGTCCAACACTACCATTGGGATTTGATACATTTGTATACTTCAAGTATAAGTGATGTCACAAACAAACAAACATACAATTTTAATCAAAATTGTTCAACCCTCTTTCAAAATCAGGTCTATTGTCAACATTTACAGATATTCAGCTGTTTGTAATGAACAAATCAAATAAAAGCAATTCAAATAGCTCAGCACAATTAATGCATCAAGTGGTTTCCCCAAATTCAACTAAAAATGCAACTTATAGTGACTTATCTCAGACTTATTCAACCTCTTCAAGTCCAGTCTCAGACTTATTCAACCCCTTCATGGCAAGCATCTTTAGTACTTAGAGCACCCTTTTGTTATTATGACCTGCTGCAAACGAGATGCATTGAAGACACTTGTTTCTGGCATAAGCAATGACCTCCAGTTCAGCAATGTTATTAGGTTTATGTGCTAACCGCCTTCTTCTTTATATGAAGTTCACGTCAGGTGACTGTGAAGGCCACTGTAAAATTTTCCAGGACTTATTTTGCAAACAAGCATTGGTAAAATTTTAGGTATGCTTGGAATCATTGTATTCGGAAGGTCCAATGATGCCTAAGCTTCAGCTTCCTTACAGACAGCATTACGTATATTCCTAGGACTTCCTGATACTTCCATGAATCCATTTTGTCTTCCACAAGTTGTAGGTTTCCAGTGCCAGAGTATGCAAACCAGCCCCAGAGTATCACCGAGCCACCACGCTTAACTGTAGGCAGAGTGTTCTTTTCAGCATATGCTCCATTCTTCATCCTCCAGACATACCGCTGATCCTTTGGAATTAAAAAGTTCCAGTTTTGTTTCAATGCTCCACAGAACAGAATCACAAAACCTCTGTGGCTTATTTATGATTTTAAGCATATTGGAGCTGACTTTTCTTTTGCTTTTGGGTCAGACGTTGTGTACATTTTGGAGTTCTGGCATGGAAAGTTGGAAACCTTCTGCATTCAGTCCGTGTCGTGCTATGCTCACTAAATCAGGTGCAGGTCTTGTGCAGTCACTCAAGGCTTTTCCACAACCTGCATTTTTAGAAATCTCTTGGCAGCCATTGATAGCTTCCTTTTTCTGCCTCGTCCAGGTAGTGTAATCACTGTTCCTTCAACTCTGAACTTCCAAAATATGCTTCCAACAATGTTTCTAGGAACATTCAGTGTCTTCACTATCTTTTTGTATCCTGTTTCTTGTTTGGAATTGAATTCAAGCCTTTTCCACCTTGGCTAGCGTGATCGGGGAAAAGGCTCTGGAGAAATGTTCGGGCCTGTTATGTTACCAGGATTTAGTCTGTCGCATGTACGGGGGTTGGAGCGGTACGCCCATCTATAGGTTGGGACCAAATGGGACATTGGTCTGTGGTTAGCGATTATGACCTGGCCACCACCTCACCAGGGTGGTCTGTTGTCCTTTCTTTGGGGGGTGGTGCAGAGGAGCTCCTCTCCTTCCTTTGGCTGTGCCATGCCACCTCGGCTGCCATTAGCAGTAGAATGACAGTCACTGCATGTGGGGGATGAGCTGTAAATTCAAGCACAGGTGCTCGGGGTGCGGGTGGCGGTCGAAGGGCGAGGACGCCGGTGGACGTCACCGCAATGCGTCCTTGGCTAAGCCAATATAGGAACCGGAAAGCGGCGGAGGTGCTCCTTCTGAGTTTTAGGGACGGATTTTGGATTGCAGGTACATGTTGTATTTTGTGTTCGGTGCGGGACCATCCAGACATAGTGTGGGACAAGTTGGGTAAGGAGGTGTCGTTTGGGCGCATGGCGGTTCCTTTTCTGGCTCCGCTGTTCCCGAACTTGTGGGTGTCACCATTGGGTGTGGTCCCCAAGAAGGAGCCGGGTAAGTTCCGGCTTATTCACCATTTGTCTTACCCCCGGGGGGTTGGTAAATGGTGCCATTTATGAGGAACTTTGTTGAGTTTCCTATGCCTCCTTTGATGCTGCGGTGTGTATGGTCTGCAGGGCGGGCCCAGGTGCCCTCATGGCCAAGGCCGACATAGAATTGGCTTTCCATTTTCTCCTGGTTCATCTGAATTGTTATAACCTCCTGGGGTGTTTTTATGAGGAAGGGTATTGTGTGGATCTGTGACTCCCTATGGGGTGTTCAATCTCATTTAATATATTATAAAACATTAGCATATGTATACAGGTGGTCCTCATTTAAAGACCTACCTGTTTTATGACGACTCGCACTTGCGACCGGGCATAATTGCAAGCCATTGTGTGGATACCCTGATCTGGTGCACATGTCTATGTTTGGGGAAACTACGGGGAAATGTCCCTGAACATAGATTAGAAGGATTCCTTGCTCTGGTGAGTTCATCTATGTTTGGGGAAGTTTTCTCCCACTTTGTACTGTCCTTTTAGTGTCACTTATTCGGAGGTGTCTGTCATTTTCTAAGACAGAGAGTGCTGTAAGCGCTCCTGCTGGTTGCAATACACGAGCCATGGTTGCCAGGCTTCTTGGAGGGACCTGTATTGCGTGGCTGATTGTGTGGGCATATGTTCGTATTTGTAATATTGATTAATTTTGTAAATCAGTTGCATCTTGGAGGGGCAGGAAAGCTGTTTCCGATTAACGACAATCAAATTCCTAGCCTCCAGTATTATGAGAGCTATTTAGAGGCTTTGGGTATGTCCAGTGGGAACAGAAGGAACAATCATGTATGAATATCAATATTCACAATGGTAATATATAAGCTTAGCACCAAGTCTCGCACCTTATCCCAAAGTAGCTGGATGTCAAAACATTCCCAACATATATGTGCAATGTTCCCCACTGACCTCCCACATCACCAGCATGAGTTTGATACAGTGTGGAACATTTTGTGGAGTCTGTCTGGTGTGAGATACTATCTAAAGATCTACTTTCTATGGGCTTCTATATGGGAATAGCAGCATGTGACACCTTTGAGGGCATTTATGGAGGGTATCCAGTGTTGTGCCATCGAAGCTCAGTCACATTCATTTGGCCACCTCTCCATAAACAGAAATGGTGCAGTTGGAGTGGAGCCTGTAGCAAATTGAAAGGGGCTTTGGTTTGTTAGATGACTTCCAACATCTGTCATATAGTGTATGTGCGTGGACCATATGTGCGGCTGGCGTACCTTCTGAGGTTTGGGCATGAGTTGCTTAGCTCTGTGTCGAGTGTATATGGGATATATTGCTAAGTATTTTTCTAGTGTTGTCCGAGCCCTGTCTGCCTTGAACAAACCAGACTGATTAGTATGTATTACTCTCAAAATTATTTATTGGATAAGATTACTCTCAAAATTATCTTATTGGATATGATTTTTGCAATGTTTTACATCTAAGTTTAAAAGAGAGATTGGGCTTGCATGATTTGGACAAAGTAGTGATGTGCGCTATCAACATATTGCTCTGTTTGACTCCTTTAAGTAAAAAGGGTCTGTAAGATGTGGATACAGGATGTCTACATAGGTGTAACGGACCGTTTCAGCATATGAGGGGTTAAAATCCGTTTAGGCGATAATCCCCTTTTCTCAGAAAGGCACAGCTACTGCAGAACATCAGAACTCACGAACTGGATATAGGTGAATAAGGTAGCACTCCAGCTGGAACCTCACAAATAGCTGCTAGCAGATGAATAGGAAAAGCAGACATCAGCTTACACTCCTAGCAGTCAAATCTCCAACAGCATACAGTGAATCCCCCCAAGAACGAGACAAGGCTCCGTGGTGAAGGTCAAGCAGTGGTCTGAGGTGCTGGGCACCCAGCCTGGTTTTTATTACATGAGTACACATACAGGCCACACCCAGGGGGAGGCATAAAATAACCAATAACATAGATGTTACCTCCCACACATCCCCTCCCCTTAGTGTGACACTTAATCCCATTATGTGTACAGTTCAAAATATACTTTTACACAACTTTCATAACTTTAAAACCATACATCACATTCACATAAAAATACATATCAACAATCAATCCATTCAGGGGAACAACATATTAAAAAATGGCATGAATCAGACCAGGGGTTCAAAAGTTAGTAAAAGTATCTTTTATTCCCCCTGGCTCAAACAGTAAAAGTAAAACATCCCCACAATGCATCCTGGCTTCCTCCCTTCTGCCCTGGAGATAATTGGAGAAGAAATCTAATTATCCAGGACTAGAGGCAGACTCCATTAACCACATGGTTGCAAAACAACATAAAACTCTTTAAAATACATAAAGTCACATTTTATACATTAAACACAGACATTTAACATATCCCCAGATAGCTCAGGTCTGCGTGCACATTATTAGGTGAATGGCACGCAGACCACACAAATACAGTTTAATTGCCATGGAGCCAAAGTCTTTCCCATAGTCTTTCATTATATGAATAGGCTCCATGGCATAGCTATCTGGGGGGTATCACTGCTCACACAGGGCAAGTACCAAATGGCCCCACTGTATTTAAAGGGCCAGAATGAGTGACATGCACTCTGTTAGGGCCGAATAATGTTTGTAAAGGGCCCAATCTCCCAGGGCCATAGTCCAAAGGCAGCAGGCGGGCAACCAGGCTCCTCCAATACAATGTGGCGAGATTGGTTTCGTCACATCTCTCCCCCTTTCCAAAAAGACTAACAGGGTACCTGACCTCCTGCCGGTCAGTGCCCTTGTTAGTCCAGCAACTCACCCATAAAGCAAAAAAAACAGTACAGCCCACCCACAATAAATAGTTACTACACCTGGGTAGAGGAGAAGTTTGTCCATGTCCAGGTGCCTCACCACGGCTGTGTAGGGGACTGGTAGGCTGCCTTGGTGGGTTGCTGAGTGGGCAGAGACCAGCGGTACTCTGTCCTGGTGCCAGCACTACCACCGGAGTAGTCTGGTTGGAGCCTGGTTGCTGGAGACAGACTGTCTCCCCCTTAGTTGCATAGCTCTGCTGCTGAGTGGGGAGACCGGTTGTCTCCCCCTTGGATACACAGCTCTGTCGTGGGGGGGTAGGACCGACCGTCCCTACCCCCTGTGTGGTGAGTGCAGAGACCACGGTCCCATAGGTTTACAGTCTCCCCCTGGTATATTAAGCTGCCGCTGGGGAGAGGGGGTAACAGGCTCCTCTCCCACTAGAACACTCTGCCGCTGGGGAAAGGAGACTGGGCTCTCTATTCCCTGCACATTACGGATCCGCCGCTGGGGAGAGGTGGTAGCAAGCTCCTCTCCCATACATACTTTCCACCTTTGTGGAGGGAGACCGACTGTCTCTCGTCCCAATACAGTGTCCTGCCACTGGGGAAAGGAGACTGGGCTCCCAATTCCCAAAAAGTCACGCTGCTGCTGGGGGGTAGGACCAACTACCTCTGCCCCCTGTAACTCAGCCTGCCGCTGGGGAGGGAGGACGCTGCTCTCCTCTCCCTCTACTTCACACTGCCGCTGGGGAATGGAGACTGGGCTCCCAATTCCCAAAAAATCATGCTGCTGCTGGGGGGTAGGACCAACTACCTCTGCCCCCTGTAACTCAGCCTGCCGCTGGGGAGGGAGGACGCTGCTCTCCTCTCCCGGCATTTCACACTGCCTTCCCGGCATATCACTCTGCTGCTGGGGGGTAGGACCAACTACCTCTGCCCCCTGTAACTCAGCCTGCCGCTGGGGAGGGAGGACGCTGCTCTCCTCTCCCTGCATTTCACACTGCCTTCCCGGCATATCACTCTGCCGCTGGGGGGTAGGACCAACTACCTCTGCCCCCTGTAACTCAGCCTGCCGCTGGGGAGGACGCTGCTCTCCTCTCCCTGCACTTCACACTGCCTTCCCGGCATATCACTCTGCTGTTGGGGGGTGGGACCAACTACCTCTGCCCCCTGTAACTCAGCCTGCCGCTGGGGAAAGGAGACTGGGCTCCCAATTCCCTGCAGGACCGGTGGAGAGACCTCGGTCCCATCTCTACAGGCCACCTGGGGTTCTTCCCAGTAAATCTCTACAATATCTTCCCAGCGGAAGGGGTCTGGATCTGGGTCTGTCACCTTACTGTCCTGCTGAGCCTTCCCAATGAAGTGGAAGAGATCTTGGTAGTTTTGCTCCAGTTCCCACTCCAGGGTTGCTAGGTGAGCCAGGTCTTGCTCTACCTCATGGGGGTCATCCCACTCATGCCTAGCCTCCCTCTCATAGAAAATGTCCTGCAGTCTGGTTTGCGCAGGGCTCCCGAAGCCAGGCTCTGCAAAGGACTCCCATAACAAGCCAGGACCATCAAATTCTTCTCCCTCTGGCTTGTCATGTTCGGCTGTCCAGGGTATATACTGTGCCATATACCACCAGAGCGCCTGGTAGGCATCCTCCAGCCATAGCTCCTGCCATACCCGGTGCTCTAGTTCCTTCACCCATCCCTTCAGGGGCTGCTCTCCCAGGAAGGGCATCCGCAGTGCCAGTCGTGTCTGCCATCGCTGCTCTTCACTGGGGAGACTCTTGCCCCGCTGGTACTGTACGTTATCCAGGGCCTGGTACCAGATGCCTTTCCTTAATGCATCCCGGTCATCCATGTCACCCTCATTGTACTCCACTGCTGGTTCCATCCTGGTGCTGTCAGGGTCGCTGTACTCAGACATGCGTTGCCCTCAAATTGTAAATCCAAAGAAATGGTGTTCTGTAGCTGTCCTTCTGGCTGTAGGAACGATCCCGCCGCTTGCCACCAATTGTAACGGACCGTTTCAGCATATGAGGGGTTAAAATCCGTTTAGGCGATAATCCCCTTTTCTCAGAAAGGCACAGCTACTGCAGAACATCAGAACTCACGAACTGGATATAGGTGAATAAGGTAGCACTCCAGCTGGAACCTCACAAATAGCTGCTAGCAGATGAATAGGAAAAGCAGACATCAGCTTACACTCCTAGCAGTCAAATCTCCAACAGCATACAGTGAATCCCCCCAAGAACGAGACAAGGCTCCGTGGTGAAGGTCAAGCAGTGGTCTGAGGTGCTGGGCACCCAGCCTGGTTTTTATTACATGAGTACACATACAGGCCACACCCAGGGGGAGGCATAAAATAACCAATAACATAGATGTTACCTCCCACACATCCCCTCCCCTTAGTGTGACACTTAATCCCATTATGTGTACAGTTCAAAATATACTTTTACACAACTTTCATAACTTTAAAACCATACATCACATTCACATAAAAATACATATCCACAACCAATCCATTCAGGGGAACAACATATTAAAAAATGGCATGAATCAGACCAGGGGTTCAAAAGTTAGTAAAAGTATCTTTTATTCCCCCTGGCTCAAACAGTAAAAGTAAAACATCCCCACAATGCATCCTGGCTTCCTCCCTTCTGCCCTGGAGATAATTGGAGAAGAAATCTAATTATCCAGGACTAGAGGCAGACTCCATTAACCACATGGTTGCAAAACAACATAAAACTCTTTAAAATACATAAAGTCACATTTTATACATTAAACACAGACATTTAACATATCCCCAGATAGCTCAGGTCTGCGTGCACATTATTAGGTGAATGGCACGCAGACCACACAAATACAGTTTAATTGCCATGGAGCCAAAGTCTTTCCCATAGTCTTTCATTATATGAATAGGCTCCATGGCATAGCTATCTGGGGGGTATCACTGCTCACACAGGGCAAGTACCGAATGGCCCCACTGTATTTAAAGGGCCAGAATGAGTGACATGCACTCTGTTAGGGCCGAATAATGTTTGTAAAGGGCCCAATCTCCCAGGGCCATAGTCCAAAGGCAGCAGGCGGGCAACCAGGCTCCTCCAATACAATGTGGCGAGATTGGTTTCGTCACAATAGGTTTGGTGATAAAGGTAATTATATCCATCTGGGCCTGGAGCTTTATGGGAGGGGAGTTTTTTTTTTTTTTTTCTCAATTTCTGTGCAGGTAAAAGGTTCCAAAATGTGACCAAGCTCCTCCTGCAACAGTTGCGGGAGATTGTCTGTATCTACAAATTTCTGGATATCATCTAGTGTTGGTGGGATAGTGTGTGGGTCATCTTTAATGTTGTAGAGTGTGCTGTAGTACTTGGCAAAATCACCTGCAATATCTTGAGGGTTTATGATCTTGTCTTTCAAAGGAGATTGAAGATAGGCAATCTTCGAGTAACTCATGTACGCTTTTAATTGTGATGCTAGTAGAGCACCAACTTTGTTGCCCAGAACAAAAAAATTTATGTTTAAATTGTACACGTATGTAGGTAGATACCTCTAGTTGTTGGTCCCTAATTTAAAAATGCAGAGATCACAATTTGTTCTGGGTTGTGACGGACTGGTCGCATTTATAGATATGAATCAGTAAGCTCTTGTATTACAGTAGTGTAAGCTAGTGTCCTTTGTTTCTTAGCAAAACTTGCATCTTTGATAAAACTCCCTCCGATCACAGCTTTGTGTCCCTGACAAACTGTCTCAATGTTGGTATATTTGGGGACATTAAGTGTAAAGTACAAGGTTATGTTGCCTTTCACTTTGAAAATTAGAGATATCTCCTTTAGTAAAACGTAATTTAATGTCCAGGTGCCTGATCCAGTGTTGGGGAATTCAGTGCCGGAACAATGGGTGCATGGTATGACAATGATATCAAGGCTATTAAAGTATTTTTGTTATATATATATATATTTTAAATTTAAGTAGCTTTGTATTTTGTGCATAATTGAGGAGGGGGTTAGGAATCTGTGTATCCTTGTATAGGTGTTATGAACCATTGAGTGATATGTGCAGTCTACTTCTTCTGGAAGATGCCGCAGGGGTCTAAAAACTTGTAATATTATTTTTTGTCATAGTGTAGTGGCTGTGGTGTTTCATTTATTGCTATGTGAGAAGTGCCCTTGGATGAGGAGGATGTGTCGAGTACACTGTCATGAAGGAAGTGTGTGTCCCCACCAATAATTACGTCCCCAAATGCATGCATGGTTGCTAAAGCAAATGAATTGTCCATAAAAACACTATGGTTGTTGTGAAGACCATAAACTTTAAGGAATGTCTAGGGTTTATTGCTTACATAACATTGAACTAACAGGAATCTACCCTCATATGACATATTTTTTAAACTTGGGTAAAAGAGACAGCTCTGCTAAACAATATTGATACCCCTCTCATTTGAAGTGTGTAAAGCAAGGCATGAGCATTGTGCTTCTTCTGCTCTTTCAATGCTAATCTGCATTTGTTAGGGGAGTTCAAGCCCTCAGTGTTCATGGATAAGATAGTGAGTGTCATTTATGTAGACGAGTTTGTGAGCTCGAATCTAAAATAAGCCAAATAGTGGTAACAAATAAAGACAGATGTTTGGTCAGGACAGACTTTATAGCATTTGTAAAAGTTTTATAATTTTTTTGTGTTTTTTTGGTTTTTATATTTTTTAGGGTTTTTTATTATTTTCTGTTTATATCTGGGATCAGTTTTCCGACCTGTTCGGCTCCGTATTGAAACATAAGTGGGAGGTCAGTGTCTTGCAGAGCTGTCTCTCACCACTATTATTTCAACATTTCTCCCATAGCACTCTCTACAAGGTGCTCGGTTATATTCTTGTAAAAATGTAGCATGCAATACAACAGCAGCAACTATATAAAACTGTGAAAGACAGTTCATTAATACTGTGATCAATGTCAATTTACAATGAAAGCCTAAGTTTGTTCGGACATAATAGTTGTCAGACATCCCCAATGGTTGGTATAGGTAGCATAGAATAAAAAAAAATAAAAAATAAAAAAAAATATATATATATATATATATATTTATTTATATACAAAAATACATTGTCAGGAGTGCTATAATGTACTGACGGTGGCCCTAGTGAGCCTCAGAAGGATGGGTACTCCCCATGTAATAGAGTTTTAACGCGGGTGGGAAATAGTAAGAACTTAGGCCCTCGTAGGTGTTGTGGGCCCCGATAGGTGATAACCTGTTGTGAAACATCGCCCTAGGATGCACAATGACATCCAACTGTCACTGGGCAGATATACATAAGCATAATGACCTCAACAGTTGGAGGAACTTTGGTATGATAGTATGTCCCTGGAAAAATATGAGGTGACATAGAGCTGTATGGTATGTATTATGGTATGTGTCAGTCGGAGGCTATATTCGTGGGGGTATGCTGTGTAGGTCTCTTCCTTTCCGGGGTATGTTGACCTGGATGTTCAATTCTTTCAACGACAACCATCGTCGACCATTAGGATGTGGCGATCCATTCATCTGTGTCGGACGAGTAGGCAAGCCGGGTATCCCCATCTGTACAGGATGTTGGTCTCTCTCAAAGCCTTATAAATGGGTGCCAATGATTTTCTCTTTAGTAGGTTGGTGGCTGACAAGTCTGTGAAGACTTTTATTTCTTCAACTTTGCCCGGTAGGGAAAGTAGAAGCAGGGAGGCTTGCATGATCCTTTCCTTGGAGGTGTAGAGGAATTTGTTATGACATCTTGTGGAGTGGACGGAGATAGGTTTTTAGGCTTAGGCAGGTGGTGGATTTGGTCGAGTAAGAGGTCTTAAGTTGTGACTCAGGTGCCAGAGCCTGGAAGAGGTCTATCGATAGGTCTATGCAGACCAATCGACATACCTCTTCCAGGCGCTGGCGCCTGCCACATTTTCTGGGACTCTACGTAGCCCCTGTCGTCATGGTCGACAACTTTTTCTTCCTAGCTGATTGATTTTGGCATGCAACTAAATAGTTGTGTGCTTCAATTAGCTCTTCCACCTTCTCCTCCAGATGCACCATTCAATATTACTGGTTAGTTTGTGAATTTTAGCTTACAAAGATGTTTGGAGATCTTGCAGCATTGTGTGCACTGACAGATCCGTCACCGAAGTTGAGGTGGGTATGGATATGCAGGTGCTCTTGTCTGAGCATGAGATCGGCGGGATGTCAAGTCCAAGACCTGGAGATTGATCGATTTCTGTATCAATTCTTTTGTTGATCACTGTGCCATTGTTTAAGGGTGTTCTAGCTCCCTTTTTAAACGTATTAAGGGCAGGATAAGCTCTGCAAATCACTGTAACTGTTCTCCACCACAGGGAGCAAGCAGCTTATGCAGCCATCTAGGTGAGCTGTGAAACCACGGCTCCCAGCTCCTCATTTATAAGACAGACAATAAGTCAGTATCCAACTCTCTTCCTGGATCTATTTTTTTCCTCTCAATACATCTTTTTTGATACATGGGTGGGAGGGGGTGGGCTATATCTACTGGATATATGTAAATTTTTATGTATAATTTTCTATATATTGGATTTAAAAAGTATAGCATCAAATCCATCCTCAACCTTCCTTTCATGTCCCCAGTACTGGACATTGGTATCGCTTGAATAAGGTAAATGTTCCTGAATTCCACTACGCAGAACATATAACTTCTTAAAGACAAACAGTGGCTGCTCTATTCTCTCCCACAAGTTCTGACCCCCTATTGCACTTTTGGCTTCATTGTTGGTCAGTCAGCTTCAGGACAGTGATGTGTTTCATGCCAAATCTGTAGAGAAATATTACAGTGACTTAAGCCCTTGCTCTGTACTTTCTAGGGTGGAGATGGAGAACGAGATGCTCCTTCACTCCCCTGTCACTCAAATGTTGGTGTAGATGCCAGTGTGATTGGCATTGCACTCTATGCTGAAAACTGAGGGGGAAGGAAGGGACCATATCACATATACATTTATTAGAAAATCTATACATTTGCTGTCAGCATGTTAGCAAAAAAGTATAGTCTCACTTCACGTACGTTCACTCTCTGCAAAGTTGTGTGTGCCCCGACTGATGCCCTTTAGTCTAGCACACTGACAGCATTATCATTTTATTGTCTTAAAATCCCTGTGCATTGAGATTAGTAAGTCAACGTGACTCACTATACACTATTACATGCTGAGTGTTTTTTAAGCTTTCTTTAATATAAAGTCTTCAGATTTTCAGAAATAAATTGTGTTATTTCCAAAATCAATTTATAATACCAAGTTTCAGAAAAACAAAAAAATCGATATCAAGCTATAGGATGGAGCTTATACAGTTCAATCAATTCATTCACACCCCTTGTGATATAACTATTATTAGAATATTGATTGAAAAGTGATTCCCTTTGTATGTAGAAGATCGTGTTGCTTTTGATTTGAAAGAATGGGACCAGAGAGAATGATTTTAATCTAGTCTGTACTGACCTCACAATGGAGGCATTCTAAACTGTAAATCTGAAGTTTTTTCATTCTATAGAGAAAACTGATATTTCTGGCTTCTCCGAGACACCCCATGGATAAAGGTCTGTAAAACAACTGCAAATGAGTAAATTTGTCTTTGTAACATGCCATTCAATACAAAGATCTTTCTGTCACTTCAGGAAATCCTTCTTATACTTTTATAAATAGCTCCTTCGGAAGGATAAATTATATCTCATCATTCTGGACCTATATCAATTCCACTAGAAACTACGGAAGAGCCTCTAAGAGTGCTAAAAGTAAGCAAGCAAAGCTTAAACACAACCTCCAACGTGCTAAATGAGTAAGTACATATAGCGGTAACCAGGTCATTAAAATGTGCCATATGTGCATATTGTAAAAACAAGAGGAATAGGCGCTCACTAAATAAACATAAGGTGGGCAGCAGTGAACCGAGCAGGAATTCCCAACGCCTACTCAGAATAGTGAAACAAACTAGGAAAAAAGTGGTAAACCGCGCCCAAACAGTACAAGTAATAATAAAGATGTATACATACAAATGTCCTATAATAATGGATGTATGGAACCTTCAATAAAAAATACAAAACAATAATAGTGCAGTATATCAGGCAAGTAAGAGTAGTTAAAACTTATAAAAGACTAACTCACACTTTGCAGAGCTACTCAGAGCTCTGCCGTATAGCACCTAGACGGTACAATCCCCGTCTCAGGATGTCAAGTGATGGTGCAGTGCGAGGTCCAATCCTCCACAGTAGTATATGGAAAAAAATAGAGATAGGATCCAATAGTATAGTATGTATTGCAAACAGTGTTGGTAAAAAAAGAAGGAAAAGTATCCTACTTACAGATTTCAGAGCAAATATCTTGCTCTAGTATGTACAGCATACGGTGGTATAATCCCCACCAACGGATATATATCAGGATTCAGGAAAATCAGGAACAGCAAATAAAATAGTAAAAACTATAACTTTATTTAAATATAAAATATGTCTATAATAGAACAAATTGATATAAAATCAACTACTTAACGCGTTTCGCCCAGTCTAGGGCTTCTTCAGAAGTATCAAGTCCAAGTTTGGGTAAAATCCGCTTATATAGGTGTTCCTGATTGATGAAATTTAGTCCTGGTGTGATTTCGCTTCCTACTTCCGGGTCGCTCACGTCGCCCGGAAGTGACATCATCGTATCTTTCCGTGGCATGCTGGGACATGTAGTCTCCCGCCGTTTGTGTTGTATGCAACACGGAAGTGACGTGGGTATGGATCCTAATGCCTTATGGGGCATGTAGTTCGTATTGTCCTCTTTCCCATAGGTACAATTTTGTCACCCGGAAGTGACGTATCGCAATGCACAGTACCATGGGATTTGTAGTTCGGCAAATTGCCGATATAGAATACAGTGTATACGGAGGGGGAAAATAATAAATAAATAAATAAGTAAGCATGATAATATCTCAAAAGTACCTGTGGCATATATTAAAAAGATAACCAATAAACAAAGATAATAAGAATATCAAACATAGGAAATATGGGCATGTATACAGATACATAAAGGGTGGACACTATTATAATAAAAGAGACAGCAGGGGCATATATCAAAAAAGGTGGCCAACATTTATAGAGTAAAAATATGGACAAATAGTATAAGTATATATAAAAAATATATATACAAATATAAATATAAAAGCGGTGGACATAATATTAAAATACCATGCATAAAGTGAACCATGCATAAGAGTTCTTAAAGTGGTACTCAAGAGGTGGTGTATCTACAATAGAAAAAATAGAATAAAAAAATGCAGAGCTAATATAAATGTTAAAAAAATAATATAAATACTATAAAAAGTTAAAAAGGTCAAACTCTGCATTTAAACCTTTTGGGTGGAGTGTGTCTAAAAAATAGACCCACTCCATTTCTTTCTTGCCCAATTTATTGATTATATCACCACCTCTCCAGTGTTTAGACAATTTTGAAATACCCATACATTTTAAGTGGCGTGGATCATTGCCATGTAGCTCAAAGTGTGAGGATACCAAGTGGGTGCATATTGCCATGCTGTCTCATTTCTGAGGATCTTTAAGATCCATCTCAGCAGGAAGTACAGTGATACGAGCATGGGGAGAGAATGTCCAGAGGGCAAAACAGAGAAGTAAGCTGATGCTTATACCCAGTGGTGTATCCTGGTTGTGCTGCCCTAGGCAGGACAAAACTCAGGCGCCCCCCCTCCCCCCGCGCCACCCCCACCCAACCTTTCCCCCCGCCCCGCATTCTAAATACACACACACACACACTCGCTAACAGAAACACACACACACTAACAGACACACTCACACTCACTAACAGACAAACACACTCACTAACAGACACACACTCACTCACTAGCAGACACAAACTAGCAGACACACACACTCACTGACATACACACACACACACTCACAGGCAAACACACACTAACAGACACACACACACACTAACAGACACAGACACACACACACACTAACACACACAGACACACACACACACACACACTAACAGACACACACTAACAGACACACACACACTAACAGACACAGACACACACACTAACAGACACACACACACACACACACACACACACACTAACAGACACAAACACTAACAGACACACACACTGACACACACACACTAACAGACACACACACACTAACAGACACACACACACTAACAGACACACACACACACACACTAACAGACACAAACACGGAAACACACACACACTGACACACACACACACTAACAGACACAGACACACACTAACAGACATACACACTAACAGACACAGACACACACTAACAGACACAGACACACACTAACAGACACACACTCACCACCCACATTAACACATTTTTTTAAATTTATTTTTAACACATTTTTTTAAAAACATTTTAACACATTTTTTTAAAATTTATTTTTAACACATTTTTTTTATTTTTTTTAACACGTTTTTTTTTTTATTTATTTGTAACACATTTTTTTAAAATGTATTTTTAACACATTTTTTTTTTCATTTAACACCCCCCCCCCCCCCCCCAGCCTCCTTACCTTTGGGAATGCTGGGGAGGGGGGTGTCTCTTCCTCCCTGGTGGTCCAGTGGCTGCTGGGCGATCGGGCGATCGGGCGGCCGGCCGGCGAGGGAGCACTTCCCCTGAGCTGTCTGCTCAGCTCCCTCGCGCGCCTCAGAGTGAGGCTGGGAGCCGGAATATGACGTCATATTCCGGCTCTACCTCCCAGCCTCACTCTGCGGCTGGCGAGGGAGCTGAGCAGACAGCTCAGGGGAAGTGCTCCCTCGCCGGCCGGCCGGCCGCCCGCCCGCCCGCCCGCCAGGCAGTGCCGCCCGATCGCCCAGCAGCCCGCCGGCATGTCTGTTAGCCGCAAGGCTAACAAGACATTTGCCTTGGGCATTTGGGGGCGGCTTTTTTTGCCGCCCCCTGGAAAATGCCGCCCAAGGCAAATGTCTTGTTTGCCTCGCGGCTAATACGCCCCTGCTTATACCAAGCGACATGCCAAGATCAATCAGCTGGCCGAAAAAGCTCTTCCCTCTGCTTCTTCAGCGACCACTACTAAAGGCCAAATTCAAAGACAGTTATGATCTCTCGGCTACCATATCTAGTGTTCAGAAGTTCCTCTGTGGGCAACCTTAGAATCCCTGGACAGCGTCTAGGTGTTGTTGGTGCAGATCAGGCAATATTAAAACCATTATCTTAAAACAGTTCACCTGAGCCAAGATGTTTCTCTGTACAGAGAAGGGATATAACAATTGTAAGGTGTGAATTGATGTCACTGTTCTCTATTCAGACAAAGAACACTTTGTGAGTCAGTGACTGTGTCTGCTTAAAACCATCTCTCAGATCTCAGTCTTACAATCTATACATTATCTTTCCCCTAGATGTAAAATGCCCAGAGACTGACACAACTTCACCAACTGCTAGGCGTGGCGTAAAATCTATAGCTTAAAATAAAACTGATTTTAAATAGATTCACATTGTCCTTCATTTGTAACACATTTATATGACAGCAACTTAACACATTTACAGTTGAAAAAAAATGATTATGTAACTCAACCAATACGAAAAAATAAAGAAAAGATTACAGACAACTATCTTTGATTTTTCTATTTTATGAAATACTGCTAGCACAATGCACAGATTTGTTGTAGCTTTGTAAAATTACAAACTGGAGATAAAATGTATGTCCCTGTGTCAAATTAAATGGTCAATACGACACAATTGTGTTTCTCCATTACAAAAAGATCCTATTTATAGCCCGGGGATGGTCTCAGCAACCTGCATGGAGGTGGTGATATTTCTACCTAAATGGTTCAGATTGTAATAATAGTTAAAGGGACACTATAGTCACCAGAACGACTACAGCTTATTGTAATTGTTCTGGTGAGTATAATCATTACCTTCAGGTTTTTCTTTTGCAATAAACACTTTTTTTTTCAGAGAAAATGCAGTGTTTACATTACAGCCTAGTGATACCTCCACTGGCCACTCCATAGATGGCTGCTAGAGGTGCTTCCTGGGGCAGTGCTGAACAGTGTGACCGACATTCAGTGTCTCCACCCTCTGCATGGAGACACTGAACTTTCCTCATAGAGCTGCATTGATTCAATATATCTCTATGAGGAGGTGCTGATTGGCCAGGGCTGTGTTTGACTTGTGCTGCCTCTGCCCCTGATCCGCCTCATTGACCATCTCAGCCAATCCTATGTGGAAGCATTGTGATTGGCTCAGACCACCACTTCTGATGATGTCAGCAGACACAGGCAGTTGCAGAGGCAAACAGGTGCAGAGGCAGCAGCTGCAGACTTGAATACAAGTAATAGTTTACTATATTTAGGGAGGCAAGAGGGGGCAGGGGGGCTAGATGGCTGGTTTTAACACAAAAGGGTCAGGAATACATGTTTTTGTTCCTGACCTATAGTGCTCCTTTAAAGGAACACTAAGGCATTAGAAATGCAAACCTCTGCTCCTAACACTTTAGTGTCCTAGTCCCTAGGGATATAGGTTCCCTACCTCCTGTATTTGCAATAAAAATAATAAAATTGAGGTTTTTACTTGCATTTTTATATGGCCTCCTGTAATGTCATGGAGAACATATGGCCTCCTCTGGTGGGCCCCAATTCAATGCTCCTCATAGTAAGACACTTGGGACCTGATGTGCATGCATAGCGAGTGTTACTTGAACATCCAAGTTACCCCAGTAGAAAGCACTAAATCAATGCTTTGCTACAGAGGCTTCCACTCCATGTGAGTGTTACTCGGTCAGTGTAGTGGAAGTACCTTCAGTGACTGCCAGAGTAACAGCCACTGGAAGTGTGTTTAACTCTTCAAGGTGAACATTGACATTTCTACAAAACAGTAATGTTTTACATTGAATGGTTAAATTGACAGGGCCACTACACCCAGGCCCCCTCATGAAATGAATTTAAGGACATTTTGGAAACTTGCCATAACAGTTTTCCTGTGTAGAAATCAATTTCAGCTTTGTGTAAAAGTTTATTCCCTAAAAAGCTAGTTTATACACAATGATAATCATGTTAAAATGACAGTCGAGTTGGAAAAATAAAATTGGAGAATTTTTAATGCTACTCTGTTTTGTTTGTTTTTTGTTTTTTTGGCAACTGAGCTGCAGTTTTATTTCAACTACTAGAACTTACTGCATGTTTTAGTCAAACCTCCGACGTGCTTTGACCCATTAAATGATGGAAATATAAACACAAATAGAAATAGTAATGAGTGCCTGTCTAAAATATGTATCGAGTAGAGGAGATTGCAAAATAACTATTTTGATAAATTAGATTCTGCCAACTGCTGATATTTTCAATGAAAAATGAGGAGATAATGTTACCATAGATTCCTGTTGGCTAAAAGGTCAAACTATTCAATGTCTGTCAGAATTCATCTAAGAATGGATAGGAAGGAGTCTACTTTCAAACAGTAATGTAAACGACTCTACCAAAACCTGTAATATTTACATTGCAAATAAAATGTGTTTCCGCTTATTTTTGAATTAATATGAATATTAATATTAATATGAGAATTAATATGTTTCTGACATCGGAAATAGTATTTTTATATATTGTCCTGCTAACATTTATAGTATTCTATTTAAGCTGATTTTTGTTTTTGTTTTTTAATAAATCATTTAGAGGCAACCTAGATGTTCCTAGACTCTTAGGTATTCAGTGGGTCAACATTATTTTTTTTCCCTGGCAGAACTATTCACAAAAGTGCCACTTGTCAGAATTTCAAAATGAATTTCAAATTTAGACCAAAATAGCTCAAACTAAAAAAAGTCAAAATTGTATTTATTTTAGAAAAAAAAAGTCTTACCTGGGAAGAATACATAAAAAGTACCAGCAGGGTTAAATCCCTGCTGGTACCAAGAAGCCCCAAGTATTATTGATACCTGAGAGTCTCTTCTGCCAGTTTGTGGTCCCAGTTAGTGGGATATGCGTAGTCTGTGACAGATGAGCTTGACAAAGACCTCTTAGAAGGTCGAAACGTTGCAGCTCTTTTTTGTACCATTAAATCTGCCTGCAGCTTGGACACCTTGAGTGCCTGGAGATTTTCTTTTTGTCTGCCTGATCATTGTGGGATTGCTGGTCCTGCTCCAGTGCACTGGGTGTTTGCTGCGATTGAGTGCGACTCCTTTTTTAATTTTTGTAAATCATTACAAATATGGTCATTAGGTCAGCAACATTACTGCCTTAGGAAACCTAGGCTCAAATCGGTGGATGGAAGGAACCTGGAACACGTGGTCGCATTCCAATGGGAGCACTTAAAAGAGACTCAGTCTCAATACACTTAATAATTTATAAAAAGGTCTAGGTCAGTTTTCAGGTTGTTTTTTATTAGTTCATACATCTTCTTTATACATTATCTCAGCATCTAATCTTTTATTTTATATATATATATACAAAGTGTTTTCTTCCCGGTACTTACTTGAAACCAGATATTCTTATCCCGTGCTGTCCTCTCCAAATGGAACCAACTAATATGTGTGTGGATATTTACAATTCTTCTTGCTTTGAGTAATAATTCTTTGCACCACAATTATTGATGTTACCTGAAAAAAATCTTTGGACAAGTTAAAAAAATGAAAATGACTTTGGAAAAAAATAAGGTGAAAATAATCTCCTGGTTTAAGAATGGTGATGGAGAATGGTGTAGGACAGTGGTTCCCAAAGCAGTCCTCATGGCCCACCAGAAATCCAGAATTGATCAATTTCCCTGTTTCTTTTCAACAAAGACACTGACAAAACCTGGACTGTTGGTGGGTCTTGATGGTTTGGGAAACACCGGTGTAGGGAATATAGTAAGATGGGGGTTTGTATTTAACAGGAGAACATTTATTCATGTGTTTATGTATCAATGTATTTATTCAACTGTTCTTATATAGTGCTCTTGAGTTCATGTAGGTGGGAGCATTTTGAGTGTCTCCTAACTTGGAAGTTCATGAGTGAGGTGGATAGGTTATTGAGTTTGGGGTCAAAATTAAGACATGGAAAGGTATAGTGGCTGTTTAAAAAAGTGCAAATTTCAATAAAAAAAAATGTTCTTTTAAAATTTGGAGGCAGAAACACCTCCTTGGCTGTCACTCGTTTTTTTTTTTTTGTGAAATTACACTTTGTATGCAACAAATTATTATTTTTTTCACCTTAATAATTTTAAGAAGCTCTGCTATCTCATGTTCTAAAGAGCTGACAGTGTCTGTGCTGATAAAAAGATAATGACATGTCTTATCCAGTACAGTCATACTTGGTTTGCTGATTTATCTAGTCATATAGAGTAATAAACACAGAAAATAAACAGAACATTAACAGTGTAATCAGCAATCCACAGATGTACATCAAAGTAATTTAACACAGCATCTACTACATCCAAGTATTCAAATTATTAGATGCAGTGACATGACGATCGAGAACGGCAATATGAATATGGGAATGGCAAGGTTTGCTGAATTTATTGTTCTATATAATTGTCATTATTATATTATTGTCGTCAAGGATCACAAGTTATTTTACAATTCTTTAATTAATGTAGCATATTCATTTCACTAGATATTCCTTTATTGTTAATAGAGTAAGAAGAGATAGATTTAACGCAATAAGTTATTTTATCTCTAGTAATTAAATAACAAATTGCCCATATCTGGTTAGAGCCCATGCAATCACAGGCAGTGAAGCATTTTATTACTGGTGCTGGAGTCACTTAACTCAGCACCCTAGGACAGAATTCTTCTTATACGCACCATAACCACTACAGCTTAAAGGAACACTCCACTGTCCAAATGGGATAAAAATTAGAAATCACTATTCAGTAGAGATGCCCTAAATGACTCCACACATGTATTTTCATTGCAACATCACCCATAAACTATCATTATTGTGGGATACTCCACATCCATAAAGCTCTTCAGCTAGCTGAAGTGCTTTATGCATGTGGAGTGGTCCTTTTATATAATATTGGGGCTTATAGTCTGTTCCGTCAATTTCAACAGTGTAAATGCTGTATTTTCTGAAAAAGACTGTGTTTACATTGCTTCCTAAGGCGACCACATGTTTGTATTCCTAACACTGTAGGGTTCCGTGAATTTGTAATAAAATTGGAAATTGACAAGAATTAAGTACACGGAAGGGGCACTATTCAAGCCCCGAGATTTCTGGTACCTGTTCTGTGAGTAAAGGTCCCTGCTCCAATGATCCAAAAGTAATTCAAATAAATAAAGCTCCATCACCCAGTAATTTTAGGTGCAATGTGTATTTTATTCAGCCATCCCAAATGACAGGCAACGTTTCAACACGATGTGTGTTTTTATCAAGCCACCATGGCACAGCCCAATGTCAAAGCACTGAAAATGATAGACTTAGGAAAAAAATCTCCCTGGCATGTCATACATTCCATGGTGGCACTGCAGGGGTTTTCATTTCCCATTCTAGATTATTCATTGCCTGCCTGTGTGGCCCCTCACCTAGAGTGCCAGTGCTCAGGGGGCGTCCAATGCTAACTAAACTGGGCAGAGAAGACACGGAAGGTGCCTACTCTGCTAAAATATCTCTGTGTCTGGTCTTAAAGAGGGGGGAGACTGGACGCAAGGGAGTAGGGGCATCTCCCTCAAGTGCTATGCAGTGCTGGTAACCGGGTTATGGTGTCAACCTGGCATCACTACAGGGCACCCGAGTGATCTGTGCAAGAAGAGCAAAGCATTCTCAGACCCAATCATTGGCCACCAGGGAGAGGATCCACTTTAGAATAGGTAGGGAGGCTGGGTGGACCTCTTAATTATGAAATGTGTGTGCATGGATGTGATTTTTGTGTGTGTGTGTGTGTGTGTGTCTGTCAGTAATTATATTGTGTGATTATATGTCTGTGATAGTGTGCAGGTCTGTGATTGTGTTTTTGTATGTCTGTGACTATGTGTGTAATTGAGTGTTTGTCTGTGGTTATGTGTATGTGTGTGTGGTTAGGTTTGTGTATGTGTGCCTAGTGATTATGTGTGTATATGTTTATAAATGGGTATGTGTTTAGTAGATAGCTTCTTAATTTGGTACCCTTAAATACAGCAGTCCCACGTAAGGATAACAAATAAGGGAGTTATCTACTAAACAACTGAAATAGCAAAATTAAGAAAAGGGCTTTTTAATTTTGTTCTTTCAGCTGTTTATTAGATAACTCCCTAAATTGGTACAATTACATGGGATTGCCATATTTAAGGATAAAAGTTATAGTGCTGTTTAGCAGATAGCTCCCATATTCGGGAGCAATACCACAGTAAGATAGCAAATAGGGGAGTTATCTGCTAAACAGAGATCAAAATAAAGAAGTATCATTAGCCAGTCCAGAACAAGAATTCCAGGTGGCTAATGTGAATTCTATGTACATTTGTTGTTTGACACCAAGCTGGCATCAGACAGCCAATGGCGGCACATTACCCCACACCCCATGTAAAATATATTATGTGCCCCCCATATATTGTACCCATATATTTATTTAAATACCTCTATACCTCTCCATATCATCCACGATATGTTATATATGTATTGATCCCTGGATAGTCCTTCATACCTTACATGGTATCTAAGGTAAAAAAGGAACAAAAAAAAAAAGGCATTTATCTATGCAACCATCTTTGTAAAATAAAACGCTCGCTCGTAAATCCCAAATGCCTCATTCACTTTAGTTGGTGTTAGGGCAAGGTCAGTAAATATATATTAACATACTTATATGCTTACAGAGTCATACATATTAATAGCTGCAGATATAAAGCATTTTGTCCTGTATGTGATTTTTAGAGGACATCGCACATTTAATTCAGGCTGTATGCAATGCATAGTAAGATGATCGCAGAGGGATTTTAGAGGGGAAAAGGTCTAAACGTTTTATTTATATATATATATATATATTTTATTTTTTATTTTTTTATTAAACAACTATTCATACTTGAATAAATTTTATAACTAAACTCCCATCACATTTTTGCTCTGTTCTTCAAAGCCGAGCATATATTAACGTAGATCTAGGTTACAAAGTCTGAGAAAGAGAAAATGTAGCTGAAAATTTGCACAAAGCACATAGGGTTACCAGGTTTTCTGTACGCCATAGCAGCAATATAAATCTTGTAAAAAAGCCACCACCCTGAAATATCAGCGCTACAGTGTATGCCAGAGCTTTATAAATAAAAAAAATAATGGCAATGAGAGCTCGAAGGAGCTCATTGTTAGACAGACTAAAACCACATGTCAACATTCTGTCTGTTTAACATAGCTAGAGAAATCTGGGCTTGGATTTACTTGAGTAGTCAATGGATAAGAGAAATCTATCTGTGGCAAAACTAGCCACTTAAAAACTGTATGCATGTGAAATGTTTCATTTTTCGTTTCTTTCCCCTTATATTACATGTATCGGTATAGAGCATTCGTGTGCTTGCAGCATACGAACGCCGCCCGCGTTCCGCTTGGAGTTCCACGAAAAGTGATTTTCAAACACTGTTCGTGAAACGAACAAACTGCCGAATGGGAGACCACACAACGAGGGTCATGTGTCTCCCATTAACTACTGCAACAATGTATCGCCAGTTGATTAATGAGTTTCGTGGGTGGCCGCCGTTCGTATACTAAACTTACTTAAAATCGGCTACTCGACTTACCGAACACCGCTGGACTTCCAGACCGTTCGGGACAATCATTATTTCGGTATATTAACACTATCAATGTATTGAACGGTTACAATGGTTGTTCGTGAAATCAGGTTAAAAGGTCATTCGGTTAATTTTCAGTGAAACTGTAATTAGGGCTGTATGGAGAGATCGAGTGATAATCAGTATATTCTTATCACTCATCTTTCCAGTGTAACAATGTATGCTGGGAAATCATCTTGTAACTAAGTTTCCCATGTAGTCCACTGTTGTAAAACCCTTGCAAGGGCACTTTGGAAACCACGTATATGGGGAACTGTATAAATGCTATGACCTGTGATTAAAACCTCAGTTGACCAGCAAGCTATGTGTCATCTAGTTCTTGGGAGGAAGGGATTATTACTACGCTACTTGTGTTTTACCTGCTTATCCTGACTACCAGCGGAGATATCGTGGATTACTCCTACTACTCCGCTACACTATCTCTAGTCAAACTTATTCTAGGTATACATATTCTATGTGAAATTGATGAAATGAAATGAAAATCCATTGAAAATAATGCCTCGGTTTACAAAATGTTTTCGCAATACAAAGCAAGTTTCCCCAGGATGCATTGCGCCTGGGAGGTTTATAGCACCATCCCCTGCATGCTGGAGCCTGTGGGTAGCACGTGGTGTTGAGTGTGGAGGTGTTGGAGCGGCTTTTACATCGAGTTTTGGAGCCATTCTGGAAATTGTTTGCAGTTGTTTTGGGACTTTTTGTTGCATTTCTAAAGCTGTGGAAAGGTAGAGAGCTGAGCTTCGTCGTTTGCATGCCTTTTACTGTGTGTTCTGCATTGTGGGTTGGTTTCCATGCAAGCTCATTTTGACTTTTTTCTGACCTCCAGAATGGATGAATTGGTTTTCAATGCATTCCTATGGGAAACCACATTTCGGTTTACAAATGTTTCGCAATAAGAAACGTCCCGGAGAACGCATTAAATTCGTAAACCGAGGTCCCACTGTACATTACATCTAACTTTATCCTAACAATACGCTGTATTGCCAGACCTAGATTTCGGAAAATTCTTCAAACACATATGCAATAAATAAAAAAAGAGAGCTCTAAACAGTGTACGGGTTACAGGTGTCAGGGATTATGCTTAAAAAATAATTTGTCATATGGAAAGTTAAACATTTGGTAATTAGCCAAAAAAATTACAAAACAAGAACAAAATGACAGTGTTTCGGGTCAACGCTTTATAAGTATATCATAAGTAAATGTGAAATGGGAAAATGCATGCTATACTAATTTAGTAAATTAATCTACAAATTAAACAAGAATATAAATACATTAGTTTCCGTGTGATAATTAATTTTATTTATTTTATTAAAGGTATATGATAATCCTAATACATAAAACAATATTTGAAAATATTAAAAAAGTAATAAAACCTTTTACAAATAAGTGCGTTTAGTATGTCCTTATATATAAATTTTAATGATGGTTGAATTATAATTTAATTTGTTTTTATATTTATTAATTATACAATTTCATTTTAATTTATTGTTGGGCTCCTTTGGGATGAATGTATCCTAGTTATTGACCACACTGCTAATTTCTTAATATTAAATAACTTATTTTAATTACTCTATGTACAGCACACGTCATTCTATCACCTTTATTTAAGAAAGTGATTTGGCATCAGACTACTCTTTGTCGTGGGGTTTTTATGCTAGGCAGTTGATTTATAACATTTACTAAAATAAACAAACTTTTCATTGTAAACTCTGAAGACATCCTGTAATCGTTTTTAACTCTTGTCTTGCTTGCATATATGGTGTGAACATGCTGCACAAAAAGGAATATTTTAAGACAAAAGGCTAGGCTATCAATACATTTTTCTCTTTATGACTGTCTTAAGAGGTTTAGATTTTTGCTTTAATTTAAGAGATTTCAAGCCCTGAATTCATTCAGAAAGTGGACACTTTGTATGGGACGGTTGTAAAAACATTCTAGGACAGGTGCCTCTCCACAAATTGGTGTAACTGTGAAAATTAATGTTAATGGCTTAAAAAAACACACACTGAGTCTTCATTGAATACTATTCTACCAAACTACTTCCCTAATACTTCCCTCACCTTTTGAGTCACTATACCCCACTCCCTCTAGCATGTAAACTCACTGAGCAGGGCCCTCAATCCCTCTGTTACTATGTCACTATTCCCCACTCCCTCTAACATGTAAACTCACTGAGCAGGCCCTCAATCCCTCTGTTACTGTGTCACTATACCCCACTCTCTCTAAGATATAAACTCACTGAGCAGGGCCCTCAATCCCTGTGTTACTGTGTCACTATACCCCACTACCTCTAGCATGTAAACTCACTGAGCAGGGCCCTCAATCCCTCTGTTACTGTGTCACTATACCCCACTCCCTCTAGCATGGAAACTCACTGAGCAGGGCCCTCAATCCCTCTATTACTGTGTCACTATACCCCACTCCCTCTAACATGTAAACTCACTGAGCAGAGCCCCCAATCCCTCTGTTACTGTGTCACTATACCCCACTCCCTCTAGCATGTAAACTCACTGAGCAGGCCCTCAATCCCTCTGTTACTGTCACTATACCTCACTCCCTCTAACATGCAAACTCACTGAGCAGGACCCTCAATCCCTCTGTTACTGTGTCACTATACCCCACTCCCTCTAACATGTAAAGTCACTGAGAAGGGCTCTCAATCCCTCTGTTACTGTGTCACTATACTCCCACTCCCTCTAACATGTAAACTCACTGAGCAGGGCCCTCAATCCCTCTGTTACTGTGTCACTATACCCCACTCCCTCTAACATGTAAACATACTGAGCAGGGCCCTCAATCCCTCTGTTACTGTGTCACTATACCCCACTCCCTCTAGCATGTTAGCTCACTGAGCAGGCCCTCAATCCCTCTGTTACTGTGTCACTATACCCCACTCTCTCTAAGATATAAACTCACTGAGCAGGGCCCTCAATCCCTGTGTTACTGTGTCACTATACCCCACTACCTCTAGCATGTAAACTCACTGAGCAGGGCCCTCAATCCCTCTGTTACTGTGTCACTATACCCCACTCCCTCTAGCATGGAAACTCACTGAGCAGGGCCCTCAATCCCTCTGTTACTGTGTCACTATACCCCACTCCCTCTAACATGTAAACTCACTGAGCAGAGCCCCCAATCCCTCTGTTACTGTGTCACTATACCCCACTCCCTCTAGCATGTAAACTCACTGAGCAGGCCCTCAATCCCTCTGTTACTGTCACTATACCTCACTCCCTCTAACATGCAAACTCACTGAGCAGGACCCTCAATCCCTCTGTTACTGTGTCACTATACCCCACTCCCTCTAACATGTAAAGTCACTGAGAAGGGCTCTCAATCCCTCTGTTACTGTGTCACTATACTCCCACTCCCTCTAACATGTAAACTCACTGAGCAGGGCCCTCAATCCATCTGTTACTGTGTCACTATACCCCACTCCCTCTAACATGTAAACATACTGAGCAGGGCCCTCAATCCCTCTGTTACTGTGTCACTATACCCCACTCCCTCTAGCATGTAAGCTCACTGAGCAGGCCCTCAATCCCTCTGTTACTGTGTCACTATACCCCACTTCCTCTAGCATGTAAACTCACTGAGCAGGCCCTGTTACTGTGTCACAATACCCCACTCCCTCTAACATGTAAACTCACTGAGCAGGGTCCTCAATTTGACACTGTTACTGTTACTGTTACTGTGTCATGTGTCACTATACCCCACTCACTCTAGCATGTAAACTCACTGAGCAGGGCCCTAAATCCCTCTGTTACTGTGTCACTATACCCCACTCCCTCTAGCATGTAAACTCACTGAGCAGCCCCTTAATCCCTCAGTTACTGTGTCACTATACCCCACTCCCTCTAACATGTAAGCTCACTGAGCAGGGCCCTCAATCCCTCTGTTACTGTGTCACTATACCCCAATCCCTCTAACATGTAAGCTCACTGAGCAGGGCCCTCAATCCCTCTGTTACTGTGTCACTATACCCCAATCCCTCTAACATGTAACCTCACTGAGCAGGCACTCAACCCCTCTGTTACTGGGTCACTATACCCCACTCCCTCTAACATGTAAGCTCACTGAGCAGGGCCCTCAATCCCTCTGTTACTGTGTCACTATACCCCACTCCCTCTAACATGTAAGCTCACTGAGCAGGGCCCTCAATCCCTCTGTTACTGTGTCACTATACCCCACTCCCTCTAACATGTAAGCTCACTGAGCAGGGCCCTCAATCCCTCTGTTACTGTGTCACTATACCCCACTCCCTCTAACATGTAAGCTCACTGAGCAGGGCCCTCAATCCCTCTGTTACTGTGTCACTATACCCCACTCCCTGTAACATGTAAACTCACTGAGCAGGCCCTCAATCCCTCTGTTACTGTGTCACTATACCCCACTCCCTCTAACATGTAAACTCACTGAGCAGGGCCCTCAATCCCTCTGTTACTGTGTCACTATACCCCACTCCCTCTAACATGTAAACTCACTGAGCAAGCCCTCAATCCCTCTGTTACTGTGTCACTATACCCCACTCCCTCTAACATGTAAACTCACCGAGCAGGGCCCTCAATCCCTCTGTTACTGTGTCACAATACCCCACTTCCTCTAGCATGTAAACTCACTGAACAGGGCCCTCAATCCCTCTGTTACTGTGTCACTATAACCCAATCCCTCTAGCATGTAACCTCACTGAGCAGGGCCCTCAATCTCTCTGTTACTGTGTCACTATACCCCACTCCCTCTAACATGTAAACTCACTGAGCAGGCCCTCAATCCCTCTGTTACTGTGTCACTATACCCCACTCCCTCTAACATGTAAACTCACTGAGCAGGGCCCTCAATCCCTCTGTTACAGTGTCACTATACCCCACTCCCTCTAACATGTAAACTCACTGAGCAGGGCCCTCAATCCCTCTGTTCCTGTGTCACTATACCCCGCTCCCTCTAACATGTAAACACACTGAGCAGGGCCTCAATCCCTCTGTTACTGTGTTACTATACCCCACTCCCTCTAACATGTAAACTCACTGAGCAGGGCCTCAATCCCTCTGTTACTGCCACTATACCCCACTCCCTCTAGCATGTAAACTCACTGAGCAGGGCCTCAATCCCTCTGTTACTGTGCATCAAACTTGTCTGGTTACAATTACATGCTTGTTAGTTCACCCATTGTAAAGCACTATAGAATTTGTTGGCACTATTCAAATATAATAATAATAATAATAATAATAATAATAATAATAATAATAATAATAATAATAATAATAATAATAAAAAACATAGTTTAATATACCTCCAAACATTTGAAATGGACAAATAGGGAAGGGGAGAAGGGCACCTAAATGGCTATTTTAAACCTAAAGTGTCAGGAATATATGTTTGTAAAAGTGTTTCTTTGAGTTCAAAGTAACTGAAATTGAAAAATTCTCTAAGTTAGCAATGCATTCAATTTGCCTACTCTGGCATTTTAATATTCACTTTAAATTAGCTTTCAATTCTAACTTTGGCAAATAACCTAGTTATTGTAGTTTCAATACACCTTACTGGGAGTATTATTGCTGTGGAGCTATGTTCTACACTCAGACACATTACTGGGAGTATTATTACTGTGAAGCTCTGTTATACACTCAGACACTTTACTGGGAGTATTATTGCTGTGGGGCTCTGTTATACACTCAGACACAGTACTGGGAGTATTATTGCTGTGGAGCTATGTTCTACACTCAGACACATTACTTGGAGTATTATTGCTGTGGAGCTCTGTTATACACTCAGTCACATTACTGGGAGTATTATTGTTGTGGAGCTCTGTTACACACTCAGTCACATTACTGGGAGTATTATTACTGTGGGGCTCTGTTATACACTCAGACACATTACTGGGGGTATTATTGATGTGGAGCTCTGTTATACACTCAGATACATTACTGGGAGTATTATTACTGTGGGGTTCTGTTATACACTCACACACATTACTGGGAGTATTATTGCTGTGGAGCTCTGTTATACACTCAGACACATTACTGGGAGTATTATTGCTGTGGAGCTCTGTTATACACTCAGACACATTACTGGGAGTATTATTGCTGTGGAGCTCTGTTATACACTCAGACACATTACTGGGAGTATTATTACTGTGGGGCTCTGTTATACACTCAGACACATTACTGGGAGTATTATTGCTGTGGGGCTCTGTTATACACTCAGACACATTACTGGGAGTATTATTGCTGTGGGGCTCTGTTATACACTCAGACACATTACTGGGAGTATTATTGCTGTGGAGCTCTGTTATACACTCAGACACATTACTGGGAGTATTATTGATGTGGAGCTCTGTTATACACTCATACACATTACTGGGAGTATTATTACTGTGGAGCTCTGTTATACACCCAGACACATTACTGGGAGTATTATTACTGTGGAGCTCTGTTATACACTCAGACACATTACTGGGAGTATTATTGCTGTGTTGAGCTCAGTTATACTGTCAGACACATTACTGGGAATATTATTGCTGTGGGGCTCTGTTATACACTCAGACACATTACTGTGAGTATTATTGCAGTGGAGCTCTGTTATACACTCAGACATATATATGGGAGTTTTGTTGCTGTGGAGCCTTGTTATACACTCAGACACATTACTGGGAGTATTATTACTGTGGAGCTCTGTTATACAGTCAGACACATTACTGGGAGTATTATTGCTGTGGAGCTCTGTTATACACTCCCTCTAACATGTAAACTCACTGAGCAGGCCCTCAATCCCTCTGTTACTGTGTCACTATACCCCACTCCCTCTAACATGTAAACTCACTGAGCAGGGCCCTCAATCCCTCTGTTACAGTGTCACTATACCCCACTCCCTCTAACATGTAAACTCACTGAGCAGGGCCCTCAATCCCTCTGTTCCTGTGTCACTATACCCCGCTCCCTCTAACATGTAAACACACTGAGCAGGGCCTCAATCCCTCTGTTACTGTGTTACTATACCCCACTCCCTCTAACATGTAAACTCACTGAGCAGGGCCTCAATCCCTCTGTTACTGCCACTATACCCCACTCCCTCTAGCATGTAAACTCACTGAGCAGGGCCTCAATCCCTCTGTTACTGTGCATCAAACTTGTCTGGTTACAATTACATGCTTGTTAGTTCACCCATTGTAAAGCACTATAGAATTTGTTGGCACTATTCAAATATAATAATAATAATAATAATAATAATAATAATAATAATAATACTAAAAAACATAGTTTAATATACCTCCAAACATTTGAAATGGACAAATAGGGAAGGGGAGAAGGGCACCTAAATGGCTATTTTAAACCTAAAGTGTCAGGAATATATGTTTGTAAAAGTGTTTCTTTGAGTTCAAAGTAACTGAAATTGAAAAATTCTCTAAGTTAGCAATGCATTCAATTTGCCTACTCTGGCATTTTAATATTCACTTTAAATTAGCTTTCAATTCTAACTTTGGCAAATAACCTAGTTATTGTAGTTTCAATACACCTTACTGGGAGTATTATTGCTGTGGAGCTATGTTCTACACTCAGACACATTACTGGGAGTATTATTACTGTGAAGCTCTGTTATACACTCAGACACTTTACTGGGAGTATTATTGCTGTGGGGCTCTGTTATACACTCAGACACAGTACTGGGAGTATTATTGCTGTGGAGCTATGTTCTACACTCAGACACATTACTTGGAGTATTATTGCTGTGGAGCTCTGTTATACACTCAGTCACATTACTGGGAGTATTATTGTTGTGGAGCTCTGTTACACACTCAGTCACATTACTGGGAGTATTATTACTGTGGGGCTCTGTTATACACTCAGACACATTACTGGGGGTATTATTGATGTGGAGCTCTGTTATACACTCAGATACATTACTGGGAGTATTATTACTGTGGGGTTCTGTTATACACTCACACACATTACTGGGAGTATTATTGCTGTGGAGCTCTGTTATACACTCAGACACATTACTGGGAGTATTATTGCTGTGGAGCTCTGTTATACACTCAGACACATTACTGGGAGTATTATTACTGTGGAGCTCTGTTATACACTCACACACATTACTGGGAGTATTATTGCTGTGGAGCTCTGTTATACACTCAGACACATTACTGGGAGTATTATTGATGTGGAGCTCTGTTATACACTCAGACACATTACTGGGAGTATTATTACTGTGGAGCTCTGTTATACACCCAGACACATTACTGGGAGTATTATTACTGTGGAGCTCTGTTATACACTCAGACACATTACTGGGAGTATTATTGCTGTGTTGAGCTCAGTTATACTGTCAGACACATTACTGGGAATATTATTGCTGTGGGGCTCTGTTATACACTCAGACACATTACTGTGAGTATTATTGCAGTGGAGCTCTGTTATACACTCAGACATATATATGGGAGTTTTGTTGCTGTGGAGCCTTGTTATACACTCAGACACATTACTGGGAGTATTATTACTGTGGAGCTCTGTTATACAGTCAGACACATTACTGGGAGTATTATTGCTGTGGAGCTCTGTTATACACTCAGACACATTACTGAGAGTATTATTGCTGTGGAGCTCCCTTATACACTCAGTCACGTTACTGGGAGTATTATTGCTGTGGAGCTCCCTTATACACTCAGAAACACCAACAATATAGAGCTTCTAGATAAGAGGGACATTTCAATAGAATATAAGGACAGAGGGATTTGGGTTTAAAATTGGGACTGTCCTACTAAATATTACTATGTATCTAACATGAGTAGACCACATACATGTTTGAAGGGTCCTTACACTATATGTATACATGATGTAGCCACCTTCCAGGTGCCTCCACCTCGCATTTTGTACTAAATAATAGATTGTGGGTTATTCACACTGAAGATTGCTGTAGTGTCCATCTGTGTGGTATAACTGCCAGTAATGAATACATACAAGCTGTGACATTTGAGCACACTGTATTTTCAGGGACTCTAGAGGCGTGGGAGGTTTGGGTGGACAGGAAGATTAACCATGCTGCCGCATTCATTATAGATTGTAATGGGGCAAGTTGGCAACATGTGTACCACTGAGAAGCGGATTGCAGTAGTCAAGGCGAAAGAGGACGATGGCATGGACCAGCACCTTAGCCCCATCCAGTGTTAAATAGAGGCAGATATGTGCTATATTTTTTAGATGGAAACAGCAGGATTTGGCGATCACCTGGACATGAGGGATGAAGGAGAGGTTGGAATCAAAAAGAACACCCAGGCATCAAGCCTGTGAGATGGAGGTGATGATAGCGCTATTGACTTGGAGGGAGACAGACACGGGAGTAGCAACAGTTGATGGAGGAAAGACCAGAAGTTCTGTTTCGGACAGGTTAAGTTTAAGAATATATGCAGCCATCCAGTTGGAAATAGCAGAGAGGCAGTCAGAGACATGAGTCAAGAGGGAGATCAGGAGAGGACATATAGATTTGTGTGTCATCTGCATTGAAATTTTATTCAAAGCCAAAGGGACTTTCGAGTTCACCAAGGGAAGCAGTGTAACTCAAGAACAGTAGGGGACCATAGGGGACTAAGGACAGGAACACCAACAGGGGAGGAGAGGCAGAGCCAGAGTAATAAACACTGAAAATGAGCTGGGAAAGGTAGGAGGAGCACCAGGAGAGAGCAGTATCTTGTAAACCGAAATTGTGGAGTGTTAGAAGAAGCTGTTGATCATCTGTGTCAAAAGCAGCGGAAACGTCAAGGAGAATTAGGGTAGAATAGTGAGTTTAGTAAATAACCCTGAGAAAGTGAGATGAAGATCTCAGGTATTGGTAATCATTCACTAACCTGGTTTCAGTTATAGGTATTGGATCGATCTCAGCATGTTTCCATTTCTGACTGCGCCTCCCACTCCCGCTCACGTGTGGTGTTCTGTTAAACTCCACACTCACTCACATAAATATTCACATTATTCATAGATGATCTGCAAAGCCTCAACTGTACACAGTTGCTTTCTTTTGTTATAGTTTACAACTCTGATGGCCCCATAAAAAAAACATTTTGCTCTTGGAAGTATACAGAGCACTGCAAGGTGTTCACAACTAACAATAACTGTGATCCTTAATTAGGAAAAAAGTGTTTTGTTTTGTTTTTTTAATAAAAAATATAATCTCAGAATCATTGAACATCAGAGGAAGAAACTCCAAAATAGAACGAACTGTAATTAATATATATATATACATAGGCGTGCGCACGGGGTGTGCCGGGTGTGCCTGGGCACACCCTAATCCCCATGGCACGCCTATGTATTAAGTCCTGCAGGAACAGCGTTCCTGCACTTTTATTTGAGCAGGAACGCTGTTCCTGCAGGCACTCAGCTCCCCCTATGTTCCCCCTGTCATGGGGGGAGGGGGGGGGCCAAGAGGTGAAGGACCCCCACCCCCCCGGTCAAGCGCCGGTCTCCACTCAGCCGCGGCGAGGGAGCTGTGTGCTCTCTGCTTCCTCTCGCCGCGCGCTGTTTGCTGATGCCGGAGCCGGAATATGACGTCATATTCCGGCTCCCAGCTACAGCAGACAGCCCGCGCGGTGAGAGGAAGCAGAGAGCACACAGCTCCCTCGCCGCGGCTGAGTGGAGACCGGCGCTTGACCGACCCACTGGACCCCAGGGACAAGTCCACGCCAGCACTCCAGGTAGGGAGGCTGGGTGGACATTTTTTTATTAAAAAATAATACTTTGTATGTATGTGTCTGTGAGTGATTGTGTCTGTGAATGTATGTATGTGTGTGTATGTGTGAGTGTGTCTGTGAGTGAGTGTGTCTGTGAATGTATGTGTGTGTGTGTCTGTGAGTGAGTGTGTCTGTGAATGTGTGTGTGTGTGTGTGTGTGTGTGTGTGTCTGTGAATGTATATGTGTGTGTCTGTGAGTGAGTGTGTCTGTGAATGTATGTGTGTGTGTGTCTGTGAGTGATTGTGTCTGTGAATGTGTGTGTGTGTGTCTGTGAATGTATGTGTGTGTGTGTGTGTGTCTGTGAATGCATGTGTGTGTGAGTGAGTGTGTCTGTGAGTGAGTGTGTCTGTGAATGTGTGTATGTGTGTCTGTAAGTGTGTCTGTGAATGTAGGTGTGTGTGTCTGAGAGTGTGTGTGTCTGAATGTGTGTGTCTGTCTGTGAGTGTGTGTGTGTGTATGAGTGTGTGTCTGTAGGTGTGTGGGTGTCTGTGAATGTATGTGTGTGCACGCGTATATATGTGTGTGTCTGTGTATGTGTGTCAGTGTGTGTGTGCACGCATATATATACACGTGTATATTATTTTTTTTGGGAGGTGGGAAAAGAGTTCCCACACTTTATTCCCCAAGACTTCACTGGAGATCTCCGGATCTCCCCTGTCGGCTCACGCAGAGTCGGCACTATCAGAGTACCGGCTCCGCTCTAAGCCTCCATGGGCTGGCGGGGAGATCAAAGATCTACCTCACCAGCCCACAGCAACATGGAGGGAGGCAGTAGAGGACCCGGGGAGCTCTAGACAGCAGCTCCGCCAGGTTCCTCTCACGAGATCTGAGCATTGCCACGGCAACACTCAGATCTCGCGAGAGTTAACTCTAGCCCCGCATGCTAGAGTTCACTCTCCACTGGACCACCAGGGATGGCACATGGCAGCAAGGATCCCCCCTCCCTATATAAGGTAGGGAGGGGGGATATTTACTAATCTGCCCCCACCTCCACAATCCCTCCAAACATACAGCCCGCACGCTCACACACACAGTACACTAACCGCACCCTCACAAACACACACAGCACCTTTACAAACACACAACACCCTCACACACAGCACACTAACAGCACCCTCACAAACACACACAAACAGCACCCTAACAAATACACGACACCCACACACATCACACAAACGGCACCATCACACGCACACGCACACATCACACAAACAGCACCCTCACACACACAGCACCCTCACACAGCACAGTAATAGGACCCTAACAAACACACACACACACAAACACCC
Source organism: Pelobates fuscus (assembly GCF_036172605.1). Classification (NCBI taxonomy): domain Eukaryota; kingdom Metazoa; phylum Chordata; class Amphibia; order Anura; family Pelobatidae; genus Pelobates; species Pelobates fuscus. The sequence goes on from NC_086318.1 coordinate 436,814,563, forward strand.
TCACCCACATAGCACACTACCAGCACCCTCACACCACCCTCACACAGCACACGAGCAGCACACACATACACAGCAGTGTATGTGTGTGTGTATGTATGTATATATATATATATATATATATATATATATATTACATATATACACATGCGCCGTGTGTTTGTGCTTTAGGGTGCACACCCTAATGCAATAGGCTGCGCACGCCTATGTATATATATATATATATATATATATATATCAGTACTATAGGAACTGTAACCTAGGACAAATGCATTTGATTCCTTTAGCAACACTCCAAACCAGACTAATTAGCAACTTGCTTAAACACATTAGTAAAGTAATTGTCTTATTTATAGCTTACAAACTCATAATCACTGAAAATCCTGCTTTTTTCTTGTTCAAATCTAAAATTAATCTACCTTTGAGTCACTTGTAGCCGTGTCTGAAATTAAATTATTAATCTTCATTACACGCAATAGAAACTCCAGGACTTTACAATCTCAGCCTTAAAACAAAGTGCCACCAAGCAGAAAATGCAGGACTCTTGCAAACCCCTGGAACATAAATAGCCAAGCATTGCATCCTGGATTTGAGGACTACATTTCCCATCATGCTCAGTAAGGCCTCTGGAAAAGATAGTACAAAAACATGTTGTGTTCTAAGATTAACCATCACTGTTCTATAATACAGCGTACTGTATGTTCTTTTAGAAAATGTGCAAAAAATAAAGCCAAAAGAAACATTTAAAGGGACATATTGATGATTTATCAGCACTTATTTGCTGTATTTAAGTTGAAGCATTTTTTACATTTGCAAGATCCTTTTAGATCATTACACAGGGTAAATCCCATTTTATTTTGTATTTGTATTCACTTTTGTATCACACAGCTATGTTACAATGCTGCCGCCCATCCCATGTGTTCCCTATTAAGGGTTAATAAGCATGTAGGGATGTATATAAAACATACCCCTTTCTGTCTCATTAGAGATATCTTTGCCAGAAGCTCAAGGAAGCAAGGTGAATGGTTAGAGTTAGGACCCACCTAAGAGGTCTGCCTTGACGTGGCAGGTGGGCATACCATCTCATGGCCATTAGAGGTAACTAAAAACCTCCATTTGTTTAAATATACATAGGGATTTGGGAAAGAGCGCAGTTAACTTTTTCTTTGGATTTTACTGTATGTATTTTAGCTGATGTGTACTATGGTAATTTCTGCCGCCAAGGAGTGATGGGAGTTTGAGCGCAGGACTAGTTTCTTTGTATTTGTATTAACATTTGTATCACACAGCTATGTTACAATGCTGCCGCCCATCCCATGTGTTCCCTATTAAGGGTTAATAAGCATGTAGGGATGTATATAAAACATGCCCCTTTCTGTCTCATTAGAGATATCTTTGCCAGAAGCTCAAGGAAGCAAGGTGAATGGTTAGAGTTAGAACCCACCTAAGAGGTCTGCCTTGACGTGGCAGGTGGGCATACCCTCTCATGGCCATTGGAGGTAACTAAAAACCACATAGGGATTTGGGAAAGAGTGCAGGTAACTTTTTCTTTGGTTTTTACTGTATGTATTTGGGCTGATGTGTACTATGGTTGTTGCTGCCGCCAGGAGTAACGGGAGTTTGAACGCAGGACTTGTTTTTTTGTATTGATAACTCCCATTTTAGGCTTGTGGCGAAACCGACCTCGCCACGTGTCCTTGGAGGGGGCTGATTGCCCGCCTCTTGCCTTTGGACTATGGACCAGACTTTATGGGAATGTGATACCCCAGATAGCCATACCATGGAGCCTATTCATATAATGAAAGACTATGGGAAAGACTTTAGCTCCATGGCGATTGTACTGTGTGAGTAGGATCTGCGCGCTATTCTGTAGTTTTGTGCGTGCAGATCCCAGCTATCTGGGGATAAGTGAAATGTCTGTGTGCTATGTGTAAATGTGACTTTATGTATTTTAAAGTGTTTTATGTTGTTTTGCAACCATGTGGTTAATGGAGTCTGGCTTTAGTCCTGGGTAATTGGATTACTTCTCCAATTAACTCCAGGGCAGAAGGGAGGAAACCAGGGTGCATTGTGGGGATGTTTTTCTGCCAGCCAGAAAGGAACAAAAGATACTTTTAGTATCTTTTGAACCCCTGGTCGGATTCATGCCATTTTTTAATATGTTGTTCCCCTGAATGGATTGATTGTGGATATGTATTTTTATGTGAATGTGATGTATGGTTTTAAAGTTATGAAAGTTGTGTAAAAGTATATTTTACACTGTATGCATAATGGGATTATGTGTCACACTAAGGGGAGGGGATGTGTGGGAGGTAACATCTATGTCATTGGTTCTTTTATGCCTCCCCCTGGGTGTGGCCTGTATGTGTGAGTTGGAAATAAAAGCCAGGCTGGATGAGCCAGTCCAGAGTTCCTGTTTTACCCTCAACTTGAGTCCTGTGTCTTATTGGGGGAATCTGCTACAAGGGATTGCTATGCTAGGCATATTCCCTTGCTATAATCACTGAGCTCTTGTAAGAGCTTGTTCCTGCTTCGTTCTGAAGGGAGATAGCTGCAGCCTGCGGTGCTTATGGTGTCTGGTGGAGTGCTTGGAGTCCTCTGGAAGCGCTAGGAGCATCTTTCAACGGAGGTACCCAGTCGGGGTGCCAGGCGATCCGTTACATTGGTGGCAAGCGGTGGGATGGCGTCCTAGTGCGAGGAGAAGCAGCTCAGAGACACCGGTAACGTGTGGAGTTGTGCAGCGTCCCTATCTTCAGCAACATAATGGAACCAGCAGTGGCTACAGCAAGCATGGCGTATAGCTACTCCGTACTAGAGTTTGGCACGATGGTAGGGTTGCGCCTGAAGTTTTACGGACCCAATCCAGAGGAGAAATACGTGCGGTTCGTGTGGGACATGGTGACCCGGAACCTACAACACAGGGCGTTGAGGGAAGGCCAGTGGGCACGTTGGGAGAAACTCCAGCCACAGGTAGAGTGGGACGAGGAAGAAACCGAAGTGGCCGGTGGAGATGGGACCGAGGTCTCTCTACCGGCCCTACAGGGATGCTGGGCACCCGGCCCAGATCCCCAGCGGCAGTATGTTTTACAGGGAGGGGAGACAGTCGGTCTCACTCCTCAGCGGCAGAATGGGTTATTGGAGGAAGAGACAACCGGTCTCCCTCCCCAACAGCAACCAGAGGTACCCGAGGTAGAGGACCTCATAGACTGGTCCTGGGAGGACCCCCTGCAGGCAGGTGGAGATGGGACCGAGATCTCTCCACCGGCCCTACAGGGATGCTGGGCAACCGGCCCAGATCCCAAACTAGAGCTGGAGTTACAGAAAGTGGAGAGCATCGACCTCCCCCCCCAGCAGCAGGACAATGTATTGGGAGGAGAGACAGTCAGTCTCCCTCCACAAAGGCGGAAAGTATGTATGGGAGAGGAGCTTGCTACCACCTCTCCCCAGCAGCGGATCATTGATGTGCAGGGAATAGGGAGCCCAGTCTCCTTTCCCCAGCAGCAGGGCACTGTATTGGGAGGAGAGACAGTCGGTCTCCCTCCACAAAGGCGGAAAGTATGTATGGGAGAGGAGATTGTTACCACCTCTCCCCAGCGGCGGATCATTAATGTACAGGTAATAGAGAGCCCAGTCTCCATTCCCCAGCGGCAGAGTGTTCTAATGGGAGAGGAGCTGGTTACCACCTCTCCCCAGCGGCAGCTTAATGTACCAGGGGGAGACTGTAAGCCCCACACCTGTGCAGATGGGACCGTGGTCTCTGCACTTCCAGCACAGGGGGTAGGGACGGTCGGTCCTGCCCCCCCACAACAGGGCTGTTTAGCCAAAGGGGAGACAGTCTGTCTCCAGCAGCAGAGCTGTGTAACTAAAGGGGAGACAGTCGGTCTCCAGCAGCAGAGTTGTGTAACTCAAGGGGAGACAGTCGGTCTCCAGCAGCAGAGCTGTGTAACTAAAGGGGAGACAGTCGGTCTCCAGCAGCAGAGCTGTGTAACTCAAGGGGAGACAGTCGGTCTCCAGCGGCAGAGCGGTATAACTCAAGGGGAGACAGTCGGCCTCCAGCAGCAGAGCGGTGTATTTAAAGGGGAGACAGTCGGTCTCCAGCAACCAGGCTCCAACCAGACTACTCCCGTGGTAGTGCTGGCAACAGGACAGAGTACCGCTGGTCTCTGCCCCCTCAGCAACCTACCAAGGCAGCCTACCAGTCCCCCACACAGCCGTGGTGAGGCACCTGAACCTGGACAAGATTCTCCCTCACCCAGGTGTAGTAACGGTTTATTGTGGGTGGGCTGCTCTGCTGTTTCTGTCTTGTGGGTGGGCTGCTGGACTAACAAGGGCACTGACCGGCAGGAGGTCAAGTACCCTGTTAGTCTGGGGGGTAAAGGGGAGAAGTGTGGCGAAACCGACCTCGCCACGTGTCCTTGGAGGGGGCTGATTGCCCGCCTCTTGCCTTTGGACTATGGACCAGACTTTATGGGAATGTGATACCCCAGATAGCCATACCATGGAGCCTATTCATATAATGAAAGACTATGGGAAAGACTTTAGCTCCATGGCAATTGTACTGTGTGAGTAGGATCTGCGCGCTATTCTGTAGTTTTGTGCGTGCAGATCCCAGCTATCTGGGGATAAGTGAAATGTCTGTGTGCTATGTGTAAATGTGACTTTATGTATTTTAAAGTGTTTTATGTTGTTTTGCAACCATGTGGTTAATGGAGTCTGGCTTTAGTCCTGGGTAATTGGATTACTTCTCCAATTAACTCCAGGGCAGAAGGGAGGAAACCAGGGTGCATTGTGGGGATGTTTTTCTGCCAGCCAGAAAGGAACAAAAGATACTTTTAGTATCTTTTGAACCCCTGGTCGGATTCATGCCATTTTTTAATATGTTGTTCCCCTGAATGGATTGATTGTGGATATGTATTTTTATGTGAATGTGATGTATGGTTTTAAAGTTATGAAAGTTGTGTAAAAGTATATTTTACACTGTATGCATAATGGGATTATGTGTCACACTAAGGGGAGGGGATGTGTGGGAGGTAACATCTATGTCATTGGTTCTTTTATGCCTCCCCCTGGGTGTGGCCTGTATGTGTGAGTTGGAAATAAAAGCCAGGCTGGATGAGCCAGTCCAGAGTTCCTGTTTTACCCTCAACTTGAGTCCTGTGTCTTATTGGGGGAATCTGCTACAAGGGATTGCTATGCTAGGCATATTCCCTTGCTATAATCACTGAGCTCTTGTAAGAGCTTGTTCCTGCTTCGTTCTGAAGGGAGATAGCTGCAGCCTGCGGTGCTTATGGTGTCTGGTGGAGTGCTTGGAGTCCTCTGGAAGCGCTAGGAGCATCTTTCAACGGAGGTACCCAGTCGGGGTGCCAGGCGATCCGTTACAAGGCTGAAATGCAGTATTGTATTTATTCACAGCTATCCATGGGATGGATTGAAAATGGTATTTGCGTATATGTAAACATACAAAATAATATACACAGAGGGTATAGTTAATGCTATGTTATGTTTCATTTGTAAATAAAAATGACAAGACTTTTCACCTAATGTGGCAACCAAATAAACATTGCAGGATTATGTTGTTGGCTAAGAGATATTGTGCATGTGACACAGGATGCAACCATCCATTTTATTTTATATAAAAATGTACAGTATTGGATAAAAATGACTTATCCATCATAATCAGGAAATTCTGTCCTTTTCAATTAACCTATACTTAATTCAATCCAGAAGCTCACAATTTCTCAGTGTTAGAGAAATTAAGCCTGACAAGTTTTCATTTTATATCAATTTATTCTTCCACTACCTAAATTTGTCAATTTGGGGCTAAATTATACATAGATATTAAAAAGCATTGCTGCTAACTGTTAATGTTAGATGGAGAGTTTAATATTATTATTTGTCAGTATATAGATATATGTTGCAGTGCTCTATGTAGGAATGCAAACGCACAGTTCTCCTCACAGGGTTGGATTTTGTATAAGTAGGTACCTGCCTACAGTTGCCTGTAATGTAGGGGACGGCTGTTTTCAGCACTTATAATATGCATTTTTAGAGCGTAAGTAGGCTCAGAGGGAGATATAAGTACCAAGAGCCTTGATCAGTGCCCTCAATAGTTGGGTATGCTTGATAGCACAGTTGCAGGAACAGTTATACTATTAGTAAAACTTGTGTGCTATCTCAGCCTCTCCAGTGTCTGTGTGTGAGGCTGGACAGGAAGTGGAAGGGTTCACTTCCTATCTGTTACTAACAACCTCGCACACAGGAATTGCCTTGAAGGAGAAGCAGGTAGAGCACTGAGTGAAAAGGCAGAAAAGTGAAGAAAATCCCTCATTTACAAAAAATATGTAGCCGCAACTCCAAAATTAAAAAAGCACGGATATACTGGTTTTCATCATAGTTATACCAGTTCAATAGGTGTGAAATAAGCACGAATATACTGGTTTTCATCATGCTTATACCAGTTTAATAGGTGCAATAACAGGGTTACCTTCTCTGTGCTGGAATCCTCCTAGTAATCAAATGATACTTCACACAGGACAGGTTTGTTGATCCGCACTCTTAGGGAATCCCCAAAAATACATCAGGAAGAAATCATAGAAAAAATGCACATTTATTAAACTCAAAAAATAAAATAAATATGGCAAGATACTAGAACAGTAGTCCTTATGTATGCTGTATTGGTCCAAGAATGTGAAAAATAAAAGTTGTGAGTGAGCAAAGTATAAAAAGTCCAAAACATGAGCATGGGACCACCCGCAGCTGCTGTACGGGGGGGAGGGGGGAGGAGGAGACCACCAAAGAAGCCACTCTAAAAAAAGATTAGAGAGGCCCTGGTGGAGTTTCGCACCACTCCAGATGCTTTCTCAACATTCTACAATTATTTTATTTTTTGGAGGGATCTCCATCTTTGGACTAATATGTCCCTTTTGGTCCTATTTGTCTATTCTGTAATCCAATCAAATTATTGTGGCACGGTTATTTGGTTTCCTAGTGGCAACTTTTTGTTATTATTTCCTGAAGATATACTATCAATATTAGGAGGGTGACTGGTCTACAGAAGACATAGAGGGCTTTGTACTTCGAAACTTTAGGATCCATAGATCATCAGTCAGTGTGGTTTAATATAAGAACAGTGACTGAGTCACACCACACAAAAACAAAAGTTTTAGATTTAAAAAAACCTGACTTTTCTAAAATTAGAATGTGTGTAATAGTGTCATTATCAGACTGGAGCAATTTAAATGGAGTCCAAGAGAAATGGAATTATTTAAATATTGCACTGCTGAAAACAACAGAAAACTGCATTAGGTTTGTCAGTAAGAGCTAAAAAATTAAAGAAATCGCTGTGGTATTCCGCAGAAGTGGGCAAAATAGTATTAAAAAAAAGTAGCATTTAGTAATTATAAAAAACTCAGAGTGAGAAAGATAGACAGATCTATAAGATTAGGCAGAAATAGGCAAAACAAGTTATTGCTTAGATCTCCCAAAACACACACAGAAGAGAATATAGCCCAGTCAGTAGAAAAGGGGGATTAAATGTTTTTTTAGATACATAAATGATAAAAAGAAAGTAAAACAAGGATTAGTTAGATTAAAAACAAAATAAGGAAGGTATGTAGAAGAAAATAAAGGTCTAGCTGACTGCCTCAATGAATATTTTTGTTCAGTATTTACAGATAGAAATGTAGAAATGGGACCTCAGCTAGGAAAAAGGACAAATGAGTCATTTGTTACATGTGAGTTTACAGAAGAAGAGGTTATTTTTCAACTGTCAAAAGTAAAGGCAAATAAGTCAATGGGGCCTGATGGAATACACCCAAAGTTATTAAAAGAGCTTAGTGGTGTTCTAGCAAAACCATTAACTGATTTATTTAACCAATCATTGTTAATGGGAGTAGTCCCAGAAGATTGTAAATGAATGAATTTTGTACCTTCACAAGAAAAGTAGTAGGGAGGAGTCGGGAAACTATAGGCCAGTAAGCCGTACTTCAGTAGTGGGGAAAGTAATGGAAACCATGTCAAAGGATAGGATTGTTGAACATCTAAAATGACATGGATTTCAAGCTCAGAGACAACATGGGTTTACTACAGGGAGGTCATACCAAACTAATCTTAACATATTTTTTTGATTGAGTAACTAAAATAATAGATCAGGGTGGTGCAGTAGACATGGCTTTCCTATATTTCAGTAAGGCTTTAGACACTGTCACACATAGAAGGCTTATTAATAAACTGCAATCTTTGAGTTTGGATTCCAATATTGTTAAATGGGTTAGGCAGTGGCTGAATGACAGGCAACAGAGGGTTGTAGTCAATGGAGTATATTCGAAGCAAGGTCTAGCTACCAGTGGGGTACCTCAGGGATCTGTAAAATGCATCTTGGATGTAAAACAGGTAGAGTATAGAAACTTTGATAGAGTCTTAACCTCAACATCTGAGGAAAGGCATTTAGGGGTAATTATTTTAGATGATTCAAAGGTAGGCAGACAGTGTAATAGAGCAACAGGAAATGCTAGCAGAATGCTTGGTTGTATAGGGAAAGGTATTAGCAATAGAAATAGGGAAGTGGTCATGCCATTGTACAGAACACTGGTGAGACCTCACTTGGAATATTGTACACAGTACTGGAGACCGTATCTGCAGAAGGATATTGATACTTTGGAGGAGTTTAGAGAAGGGCTACTAAACTGGGTAACAGGGTAAAACCTGCCAGGAAATGTTAAAGAATCTTAACATGTATAACTTGGAGAAAAGACAAGACAGGTAGGATATGATAGAAACATTTAAATACATAAAGAGAATTAACACAGTAAAGGAGGAGACTATATTTAAAAGAAGAAAAACTACTACAACAAGAGGATATAGTCCTAAATTAGAGGGTCAAATGTTTAAAAATTATTTCAGAAGTATTACTTTACTAAGATGCACGGAATAGCCTTCTGGCTGAAGTGGTAGAGGTTAACACAGTGAATGAGTTAAAGCATGCTGGGGATAGGCATAAGACTAACCTTGCTAAAAGATAGGGTCAGGGACCTTGAGAGTATTTTGAAAATTTGGCAGACTATCTGTCTGGTTCCATTCTGTCAGTCATATGGTTAGAGTAATAAAATACATGGCTATTATGGATCCACAAGTGATTCAGACACGGCTGCCATGAAGTTGGAACTCATAAGAAGAGAGAATGGAACGCATCATGTATCTTGCAACAGACCAATTGGAAACCAGCCCAAAAGGAGAGAAGAGGAGTACTCACCTACAAGACATCCAGTGGAAAATTGGAAAAGGGGGGAATTTGTGATGCATGTATGTACGTAGTGGGGAATCGCGATGCAGCCTAGAACAAAATCTAACCCCATTAAACCCCCCAATAACGACAGACCACTTAGTATGGATGAAACAGGCCACAGCATTTATTATCACAACTAAATTACTGCATAACACATCCATAACTTTATTTATTAAATCTCTTCTTTTCTGTAACCAAAACATTAGACATAAATAAGCATAAATTAACATATATACATATATAACTCCACCCATAGTGTTATACAGTGACCCAACCGTCCTTGCCAATAAAAACATGGAGTGGTTCCTAATCACCACTCCCTCTCACCTCCCCCCTCGTCATAAAAATCCTTCCAATGCCTGCCATCAGCCGACCTTATCCACGCTCGATGGGCACGAGACCTCAGGCAACCTAAAGTTAAACCTTTAGAGCAGGGGAGGTTTGAGACCTTAAAAGACTTGTTCATCTCATTCCATCTACTTAAACGTAACCTCAAACTCAATTGGCAAGGACATACCCCCGCCACAACCCCGCTGTTTTACGCCTAAATCAGCGGGAGACCCCACCACAACCAGCCATGGCCTGTTCCACCACCTCACGCAGCGCTAGAGTAACAGAGGTCAAGTCCGACCTCCAGCAAGCGCACCCTTCCCTCGAGATAACCACCACATCCGGAAATTTTAATTTTAATTCTATATATCACCCACGACAAACCCAGAAACACATCTAGTCCAATGACCGACCGCAGCGCACCAGGGCACTCACCTGCGGGGCGCACTGCCAACGGGAAAGGGCGATAGCCCCCGAGAACCATGGGGAAGAAACATAATGCGGAAGAGCACCCAAGTCCGAACCGTTACCGACCCATGTCATGCCACCCAGGGATGACAGAACCCCTGGTACCCCATGAGGCGGGACAGCTGACCTCGTATAAGGAGGAGCCACACCCCCCCTCACGTATCCGGTGCCAGACCACCGAACCTCCGCTCCCAAAGGTTGAAGATCCAACCACTCGCCCTCGCCTCCTGGCCCAAATTACACACGAAAATCCCACCCTCCCCAGTCTGGGGGGAGGGGGGACCGTACCGCGGAGATAAATCCAGTCAGAGACCAGCAAGGCGAACCCAAGGAACCCACCAACCTGACTCCCACCATTCGAGCCCTCTGAACAATTGGCGCAGGCACGTCCAGCCTGGCGGCGTCCGTAGCCGCCCCCAACCAAAATCAATGCCCCTTGAATTCCCCACCATCCTTATCCAGGAATTCGAGCCCCCAAATGGAACACCCCGACTAAATGGACGCGGGGGTGAAAAACCCATCTCCTAGAACCAAACAGGGTGAGAAGGCTGAACAATCCAGGGGACGGAACAGCACTCCCAATGAAAACAGGCAAAGGACGGAACCCTGCACTGCCCCCGATCGAACGGTATAACGCAGACTATCCTGGAACCCTTTACAGCATGGAAGGAGCCCAACCATAACACCGTGCATTCCCTCTACCTCAGGAGGATGCCGAAAGTCAACCCCGCAACAACTAAGAAGTCCACCCAATTGCCGGCGACCGTAACATGAACGGGAAGCCGACCCCAGCCAATCGCTGAAATTGCCCCCGACACCCGTAACCAAACATGTAGATGAGCAGTCCCATCCCGGAACCCACAAAGAAACATTCCCATCCGCCCCAATCACTCCCACCCTACTGGAGCGGGCCACCACGCCGCCGCAGAGATCAACCCCCGGACCAGTCTCATCAGACCGGTGGACCAAGCGACCACCCCCCACCGCCTTATAAAATCGACACCGCACCCGATAATGAACAAGACAGAGCATCGGCTAACACAATGGGAATAACCGGACAAAACCCCGGACCAGCCGCCCCTAGCCCAAGCCACTCCGAGCCAGGTGCCGCAACCAGAGTAACAGAGCACCACCGGGGAAGCGGTTAACGACACATGATAAAGACAGCCAGCACCCCCCCCATGATGGTCCCCAGGGAAAAAACCCACCCACTCGTTCGTGAGCTGGGTACCCCATGCCTACCATGCTACCAGCAAGGGGGAGCTCCGAGAACACCAGAGTCCGCCAGAGCCCGCGCAATGGGCAAGAGGCAGCACACCACCGAGAGCCCAAATGGCCCAAAACCCCCCAAACCTGCCGCCGCGGCAAACAGTTGGAAGCCAGCGGCAAGGACTTAGAAGGCCAGATTGCACAAAGCCAGCGGAAAGCAGGCCCAGAAGGAACCCCATACAGCCCCAAGGGCAACCCCCACCGGCAAAGCCCAGCATACCCAGGAGAGCCCACGGGTAGCGCAGCCGCAACCCACCACGCCATCAAAACCCCCGACGCCTCCTACCTGATGTCCCAAACCGTAGTCAGGGGCAACGGACGTCCCCTTCGCAGGAATGGATCCCACTATCCAGGCGACTACAGCACTTATCCATGGAAACTCCTAAACTCCAAAACACTACTCCAAGAAAACACTGCGGCAGCAGAGAGCGGAAACGCGACACTGACGGCCCCACACAGAAGCAGCGTCGGGAGCCTCACGTGGAAGCACAGAGCCACCTTATCCGGACTGTCAGAAACAACGCCTAGAAACAATAACCCGACGGGCGTACCGGCAGCAGCCGGAAAACTATCCCACAGCTGCCTTCATCGGCAAGGCCCCATGGCCCGGCAGCCACCCATCCCCAAACCCAGCCCCTGGAAGGAAACAACAACTAAGTAAAGAAAGAATCTGGCTATATTGACCCCGCTCCCCCATGGGTACCATATCCCAAGGGTAGGGGGGGGGGGACCCGCAGAGCGGACTTCAGGCGATGGAGCTACACATGGACTGCGGGCCTTGCACCGAGCCGACAGATAGCAACGATCAAAACGCACTGTGCTGAGGCGCCATACAAGCCCCAAGTAAAACCAGAGGCCGAAGCCCATTCGGTCCCAGGCCAAGAAGGGTCGCAGATGACACCAAACCAGTTCCACCCAGTGACGATATGCGTCCCGAGAGCATCCTGATCGCAGAACCACTCATCACTGACAGGGAGCCCTCTCCCTGCTCTCCCTGACCATGCCAACTAGAACACGCGGTGCACCCGAATATGCGCCATGGGACGTACCCGCCACGACCCTCCCTGAGCCCTTAACCTCCGTCTTAGTAAAGGGACCCCCCGTGGCAGGAGGGAACATACTATCAATAAAAAAAAAACTTTCTCCCCCATCCGTTCCCTTATTGCGCGCAAGCCAAGCGGGCCATAGTAGCTCAGCAACACCCAGAGTCACGCGAACCTGGGAGGCTCCGCTGGCCCTAACAGCTGCGCCAGACGCTGCAGGAAAGCATCCCTAAACATATGATACGGGAAAGTGTACCTAAACAAATGAGACATACTGAAACGAAGGGGGGGGAAAGCGCAGACCTCGTACACAAACAATCTTCGTTCATATATATATATATATATAATTTGGAAAAAACAGAAATATTGTGTGTTTAGGCGCTTAAGTTGAATTAAGTGGAAAAAATAGTGCTGCTACCACCAATGTGCAATCCTCCCACGACTTAACACAAGTATAACATCTATAGTATTTGACTGTGTGGTTAATAAATCAACCCCAGTCTATAGGTGGAGCGCTCGAAAGTGAGATAACTCACCCCCCTCTTTTAGGCCGTGTAGATAACCTAGAGCAGGGGATGAGAAAGAATAATATCGTGTGATATGTTAAAATAAATGATAGAGTGGTGAAGAAAGATATGGATCCACTCACATGGTTCTGAGCCTTATCTGGATAGGCTCAGATCACTTTTGCAGGCGTGTTTGGGATAACACGGAACCTTACACTGGAGGAATGGTAGCGCTGTTCCTTTAAGAGACAAAAAAACCAAAAATTTGGTGCAGCATATAAAGATGTTGCAGTATAGGTGACAGGATACAGTGAACTGCTCACCTGATACAGAGCCTGAATACTGGCTCTGAGTATATGGACGTATGTGTTTATGTGGGGACACAAAACCCTCTAGGTGGATGTAGGAATGGTACTGTTGTTCCTTTAAAAGACAAAAATCACATTTGGTGCAGCATGTACAAATAATGCAGTGTAGGTGACAGGGTACAGTGAACTGCTCACCTGATTCAGAGCCTGGACCCTGGCTCTGAGTATATATGCATATGTGTCTATAAGGGGACACAAAACCCTGTGGGTGAATGGCTGGAGCACAAGTAGTTTCTTCACCAGGAGGAGGTTAGTAAAAAAGGTAATTTATTAAATAAAAAGCTAGTATAAGTAAAATAGTAAAAACAATGAATATACTAAGTCCTCAGTCCTGTGGGTTGTCCGAGACGCGTTTCGCCGGTCGGCTTTATCAATCGGTGTAGTCCTGTGTGCTCGTGTTCTTCTTTTATATCGCCGCTGAAGATCTCTTTTCAGGTGTCCTCGATTTCGAAATTGGCCGCGGCTCTGTTCCGCCTATGTCACTTCCGCTTTCGTCATCACTTGTTGCGGTCGCATTTCGTCTGTCCATATATGGGTGAATCTGCGGCCGCCATATTGTTTATGGGCAACAACGTCTCTTTGTATACATAGAAAGTCTCTCTTACAGTGTGACAGATGGGAAAGTAAAAAACCAGATAATGGAGAAGGGTATGATTAATACTCCAATCGAGTTATATTATAACATAAGTTAGCTACATTTAACATTTGTATTTGTACCATATCCTTCACCCAGAAAGCAGTGTGTATCCAAACATATTTATAAATAAACAAATGTCTTCATTAAGCAATCTACTAGATGATGAGTATATATTTTCTTGCTGGTATTATTTAAAGTGATATCTTACTAGAGGAAATATTGGTATAGTATAGATATTAGTTTAGATAGTTATATCACGAAATTTAAAGGAATATATAATCCTTATGAGCTCAAAGGGATTAGTCTATTTACAGATCTATGATTTTACATCGAATTTTTCCAGATGTATTTCTGATGTATATGTGGCTTTACAGCCCTCGATTTACTTAACACTTTTTAATCAATAAAATCTTAATATAGTGCTCTATTGAATTTATAATGTAGATTTAGCTGGTATAGAGGTTTGGATGTATGTCTCGCTTATATGTCATAGGCTGGCTGGGCTTGAGTTGCATTGTTTAGGACCTTTTGTGATATCATCATAAGAAATGGCAGATTTCAAAATCGCTGTTTAATCCATGAGGTAGCATGGTATTTAGATTGAAGATCCACCTCATTTCTATTCGTCCTATATGTTGTATAAAATCCCCTCCTCTCCAGTTTGGGGTGATTTTTTGTATCCCCATAAATTTTGTGTTTCTAGGGTCCTTATTGTGTGATTTTAAAAAGTGTAAGGAAAGGCTGTGTTGTTCGAAACCATTCTTTATGTTTCTAACGTGTTCCTGTATACGTACATGAAGGGGGCGAATCGTACGGCCTACGTACACAAGACCACACGGACAAATGATGGTGTATATCACTCTTTTCGAATGACATGTAATTAATTCTTTAATTGTGAAGTTCTGTTTCGGATTATTTGGGTGTGGGAACGATGTGATATGCCTCTTTTTGCTGCAGGTGTTCTTACAGGCTGTGCAGTTCCCACATCCAAAGAAGCCTTTGTGGTTGTTTAAAAAATTTGTTTTTTCTTTTGTCTTGATATGATTGTGCACTAGAGTTCTATTGAGACTTGGAACCCCTCTATAGACTATAGTTGGCTTGTCAGTTAGTATAGAACTCAAAATGTCGTCGTTCTTAAGGATGGGCCAATATCTATTTAAAATCCTCTTCACTTGTTTGTTTTTACAATTGAAATTGCATATGAATACAGGGTCATTTTGGTTCTTATTTATATTCTTTTCTTTATATGTTAATAGTGATGCCCTATCTTTTATATGAACTTCTTCATATGCTGTATTCAACAAAGTGTCCTCATACCCCTTCTCTCTGAAATTTTGTATAATAACAGATGCCTGGTTTTCAAAATCTTGATTATCAGTGCAGTTGCGTTTGATCCTGAGTAATTGGGCCTTTGGGGCATTCAAGAGCCAAGGTGAAAAATGGCAGCTGCTCTCTTGTATGTAGCTGTTTACATCTGTTTTCTTAAAGAACGTGTTTGATTTTAATGTTCCATCTTCGACATATATATTTAGGTCGAGAAAATTGACCTGGGATTTGCTAAAGTGAGTTGTCAACTTTATTCCCCAGTCGTTGGATTCTAAGTGTGATAGAAAAGTTAGGAGTGATTGTTCATCACCTCTCCAAATGAAGAACAGGTCGTCGATATATCTGCGATAGGTCACGAGGTTTGCCTCCCATCTGCCATCTCCATAGATGAAGCGGTCTTCCCAATGCGACATAAAGAGATTGGCATAACTGGGGGCGAACCTCGTGCCCATCGCAGTACCGCACAGCTGGAGGTAGAAGTTATCTCCGAACCAAAAATAATTGTTCCGGAGTATCCAATCTATCCCTTCAACTATGAAGTCCACCTGTTCTGGATGGAATTTTTGAGAACGTTCTAAAAATAGCCTAGTAGCTGAACATCCCTTTTCATGAGAGATTATGGTGTATAGTGAGGTCACGTCTGACGTGACGAGAAAAAAGTCTTCTTTCCATTCAATATTTGTAAGGACCTGTAGGATGCTAATGGTGTCTTTTAAATAGCTAGGGCATTGTTGTACGATGGATTGTAAATTTCTATCGATGTATTGGGACAGACGGCTTGATATTGATCCGATCCCAGATATTATGGGCCTACCTGGCGGGTTTTTCTTATCTTTATGTACCTTCGGGAGGTAATAAAACACAGGTATTTTTGACTGTGTGATGTTAAGGAAATTATATTCCTTTTTGTTTAATATATTTTTTGTTTTGCCTCTCTCTATTAATGAATGGTAGCTTATTTTGATGTCACTAGTTGGATCTTTATTAAGTATGGTATATGTGTGTGTATCTCCTAAAATTCTGTTCGCTTCTTTCACATAATCTGTGTACTCTAGCAGGACTATCCCCCCCCCCCCCTTGTCCGCAGTTCAGAAGACGGGGAAATAGAGGAGGAACTCACATACAGAAGGGAAAGACAAAACAGACAGTGACACTGACCAACAATGATGGAGTATTCAATTTAACACATAGAATTTTAACTCCGTCACAAACATCATTATTAGCAAAAGGCCTTAAATTTGCACCCTCGAAAGGCATTGATAAGTTCGACATGTTCATCGATATGAATCGGTTCAAAAGAAAATTATGCCTTAAGAAGTTTTTTGCTAAATATCCTGAACAGTCAAATTCAATAGAATCCTCGGAATTCGTCCACACAGACTTAAGAGAACCATCAACTTTCTTTCCTAAGGGTTGTATCTCAGAAGAGATGATCACTTTTGAGAGAATGGTGATGCAGGATATAAACAAAATCAAGGGACTCAATAAATATGAATACAACTTAACCCTAAAAGAGAGGACTACCCTTAAACAATTTAAAAGCGACAACACACTTGTCATCAAACCTGCGGACAAGGGGGGGGGGGATAGTCCTGCTAGAGTACACAGATTATGTGAAAGAAGCGAACAGAATTTTAGGAGATACACACACATATACCATACTTAATAAAGATCCAACTAGTGACATCAAAATAAGCTACCATTCATTAATAGAGAGAGGCAAAACAAAAAATATATTAAACAAAAAGGAATATAATTTCCTTAACATCACACAGTCAAAAATACCTGTGTTTTATTACCTCCCGAAGGTACATAAAGATAAGAAAAACCCGCCAGGTAGGCCCATAATATCTGGGATCGGATCAATATCAAGCCGTCTGTCCCAATACATCGATAGAAATTTACAATCCATCGTACAACAATGCCCTAGCTATTTAAAAGACACCATTAGCATCCTACAGGTCCTTACAAATATTGAATGGAAAGAAGACTTTTTTCTCGTCACGTCAGACGTGACCTCACTATACACCATAATCTCTCATGAAAAGGGATGTTCAGCTACTAGGCTATTTTTAGAACGTTCTCAAAAATTCCATCCAGAACAGGTGGACTTCATAGTTGAAGGGATAGATTGGATACTCCGGAACAATTATTTTTGGTTCGGAGATAACTTCTACCTCCAGCTGTGCGGTACTGCGATGGGCACGAGGTTCGCCCCCAGTTATGCCAATCTCTTTATGTCGCATTGGGAAGACCGCTTCATCTATGGAGATGGCAGATGGGAGGCAAACCTCGTGACCTATCGCAGATATATCGACGACCTGTTCTTCATTTGGAGAGGTGATGAACAATCACTCCTAACTTTTCTATCACACTTAGAATCCAACGACTGGGGAATAAAGTTGACAACTCACTTTAGCAAATCCCAGGTCAATTTTCTCGACCTAAATATATATGTCGAAGATGGAACATTAAAATCAAACACGTTCTTTAAGAAAACAGATGTAAACAGCTACATACAAGAGAGCAGCTGCCATTTTTCACCTTGGCTCTTGAATGCCCCAAAGGCCCAATTACTCAGGATCAAACGCAACTGCACTGATAATCAAGATTTTGAAAACCAGGCATCTGTTATTATACAAAATTTCAGAGAGAAGGGGTATGAGGACACTTTGTTGAATACAGCATATGAAGAAGTTCATATAAAAGATAGGGCATCACTATTAACATATAAAGAAAAGAATATAAATAAGAACCAAAATGACCCTGTATTCATATGCAATTTCAATTGTAAAAACAAACAAGTGAAGAGGATTTTAAATAGATATTGGCCCATCCTTAAGAACGACGACATTTTGAGTTCTATACTAACTGACAAGCCAACTATAGTCTATAGAGGGGTTCCAAGTCTCAATAGAACTCTAGTGCACAATCATATCAAGACAAAAGAAAAAACAAATTTTTTAAACAACCACAAAGGCTTCTTTGGATGTGGGAACTGCACAGCCTGTAAGAACACCTGCAGCAAAAAGAGGCATATCACATCGTTCCCACACCCAAATAATCCGAAACAGAACTTCACAATTAAAGAATTAATTACATGTCATTCGAAAAGAGTGATATACACCATCATTTGTCCGTGTGGTCTTGTGTACGTAGGCCGTACGATTCGCCCCCTTCATGTACGTATACAGGAACACGTTAGAAACATAAAGAATGGTTTCGAACAACACAGCCTTTCCTTACACTTTTTAAAATCACACAATAAGGACCCTAGAAACACAAAATTTATGGGGATACAAAAAATCACCCCAAACTGGAGAGGAGGGGATTTTATACAACATATAGGACGAATAGAAATGAGGTGGATCTTCAATCTAAATACCATGCTACCTCATGGATTAAACAGCGATTTTGAAATCTGCCATTTCTTATGATGATATCACAAAAGGTCCTAAACAATGCAACTCAAGCCCAGCCAGCCTATGACATATAAGCGAGACATACATCCAAACCTCTATACCAGCTAAATCTACATTATAAATTCAATAGAGCACTATATTAAGATTTTATTGATTAAAAAGTGTTAAGTAAATCGAGGGCTGTAAAGCCACATATACATCAGAAATACATCTGGAAAAATTCGATGTAAAATCATAGATCTGTAAATAGACTAATCCCTTTGAGCTCATAAGGATTATATATTCCTTTAAATTTCGTGATATAACTATCTAAACTAATATCTATACTATACCAATATTTCCTCTAGTAAGATATCACTTTAAATAATACCAGCAAGAAAATATATACTCATCATCTAGTAGATTGCTTAATGAAGACATTTGTTTATTTATAAATATGTTTGGATACACACTGCTTTCTGGGTGAAGGATATGGTACAAATACAAATGTTAAATGTAGCTAACTTATGTTATAATATAACTCGATTGGAGTATTAATCATACCCTTCTCCATTATCTGGTTTTTTACTTTCCCATCTGTCACACTGTAAGAGAGACTTTCTATGTATACAAAGAGACGTTGTTGCCCATAAACAATATGGCGGCCGCAGATTCACCCATATATGGACAGACGAAATGCGACCGCAACAAGTGATGACGAAAGCGGAAGTGACATAGGCGGAACAGAGCCGCGGCCAATTTCGAAATCGAGGACACCTGAAAAGAGATCTTCAGCGGCGATATAAAAGAAGAACACGAGCACACAGGACTACACCGATTGATAAAGCCGACCGGCGAAACGCGTCTCGGACAACCCACAGGACTGAGGACTTAGTATATTCATTGTTTTTACTATTTTACTTATACTAGCTTTTTATTTAATAAATTACCTTTTTTACTAACCTCCTCCTGGTGAAGAAACTACTTGTGCTCCAGCCATTCACCCACAGGGTTTTGTGTCCCCTTATAGACACATATGCATATATACTCAGAGCCAGGGTCCAGGCTCTGAATCAGGTGAGCAGTTCACTGTACCCTGTCACCTACACTGCATTATTTGTACATGCTGCACCAAATGTGATTTTTGTCTTTTAAAGGAACAACAGTACCATTCCTACATCCACCTAGAGGGTTTTGTGTCCCCACATAAACACATACGTCCATATACTCAGAGCCAGTATTCAGGCTCTGTATCAGGTGAGCAGTTCACTGTATCCTGTCACCTATACTGCAACATCTTTATATGCTGCACCAAATTTTTGGTTTTTTTGTCTCTTAAAGGAACAGCGCTGCCATTCCTCCAGTGTAAGGTTCCGTGTTATCCCAAACACGCCTGCAAAAGTGATCTGAGCCTATCCAGATAAGGCTCAGAACCATGTGAGTGGATCCATATCTTTCTTCACCACTCTATCATTTATTTTAACATATCACACGATATTATTCTTTCTCATCCCCTGCTCTAGGTTATCTACACGGCCTAAAAGAGGGGGGTGAGTTATCTCACTTTCGAGCGCTCCACCTATAGACTGGGGTTGATTTATTAACCACACAGTCAAATACTATAGATATATATATATATATATAGCAATGGAAAAAATACACCAGCACCCCCAGGACTCCCAAATGAAGTTCTCCCTCCACTCCAAAGCACAAAATCGACGCCCCAGCCCCCCCCCCAGAGCCCCCACCAGGACACAAACCCTGCATATGTCCCGACGAAAGCTCCGAGGGAGAGCCGAAACGCCGACTCCGCACCCCGGAACAAAAGGAAAACCCCACCCGAAAATCCCAGGAGCGCCGGCATACCTCCTCCATTGCTGTGCATGAGCTACCGCCAGGTACTTTACAAATAGTGCAGAGTGCAAGAGCTGTCTGCATTTATATATACATATACATAAATATATATATATAGCTATACATACACACACACATATACACATGTTTTGCTTTTCTTTGTCTTTTTATTTTATTTATTTTTTTTGTTGCTTTGAATATTCACCGGAGAGTGTAATCACGGTTGTATTTTCTGTTATGTGGTTGTCGTTTAATGCATTCCACGCGGTAATGGACACAATTAATTTTTGTACCGCAAATTACTTCTCTTTTGTTTTGTTTTTGTCTGTTGTTTTTTTTTTTTTTTTTGTGTTTGTTTGTTTGCTTTCTCTCTCTTTATTTTTTTTTTATTATTTCTGTTATTATTATTATTAATATTTTTTTTTTTTTTTTTTTTTTCGTGCTAGGAGGACCAGACAAAACAAAGAAGGAACAACGTATGCACGCGAAGCGCTAAAAGAGGGGGAAAAGTACTCACCAGACGCAGAAGGACAAGGCAAAGAAACAGCAGTACCAGCATCCACAGAAGACAACAGCTGTGATCCAGGCGCCACCTGCTGGAGGGATCCAAGAACTGCAGCAGAGTCCAGAGGAGAGAGCAGTGGAGAAGAGGAGAGCCCACGCCCCAGAGGAGATGGCCGAGGTAAGTGACCTGCAGGGTGGGGGGGGGGGGGGGAGGGGTCAGGATAGATAGGTAGATAGGGGGAGGGGGACCAGGCTAGATAGAGGGGGGGGGGACCAGGCTAGATAGAGGGGGGGGACATAGAGGGGGAGACAGGAAGGAATGGAGACCATGGGGAGGGGAAAATAAAACATAGGAGAGGGAAAAAAGGAGGGGAGAGGGCAGGCCCACTAGAGGAGAGGGGGGGGAAGAAGCAGAGAAGAAGCAGAAAACGGGGAAGACCAAGGGGGGACCAAGGGGCCCAAAAAAGGGGAAAGCTGGATCCCCTGGCAGAAAGAAGGGGAGACAGCCCTGGGAGCCTTCCTCACCGGCAGAGGAGGCTCCCAACGGGCAAAGAGACCCCCCCCCACCCCAAATGGCGGTACTAAGGTACCCCGCGCGGCCCGCGGGGGCCTACTCACCGCCCCAACCCCCCGCCGGCCGCGGGGGGACCTGGACTGGTGCCGGGCGGCCGCCCGCCGCCCGGAGAGCTGAATCCGCCGCCCACCGCCCCCGGCCCGCAATCCAGCGCTGGCGGCCGGGGCGGATGGTGTGGTAAGGGGGGGCCCATGTGTGTGCCGCGCGGCAGACGCCCCAGGAGGCCGCGCGGCAGTAGCAGGCCGCATCCCCGGCCTTGCAGTGAGGGCCCGCGTGGCCGTGCGCACAGCAGGCCGCGCGGCGGTAGGAGGCCGCATCCCCGGCCTGGGAGTACCAGGCCGGGCGGCAAAGGAGGCTGCAGGCCGCGCGGCAGTGGCAGGCCTCGTGGCAGAAGGCCGTGCCACGCGCGCGGCCGCAGAAATCCTCAAATCCAGGCCCCTGTCGGTAGGCCGCGTCTCTGGAGCCCCCAGACACGCGGTCCTGTTGATGCCTCGGGCCCGGGCTCCACCTCATCAACCAGGCCCGAGGAGAGGGATCAGGGGAGAGCCTGGCAGGCGGGTGGGAACGCCTGCCAGTGCTGGTGCGGCCCCCAGGGGCAGGGACCGCATGGGAGGCAGCAGGGGAGACCGCAGGGGGTGCTCCAAGGGGAGGTAGGCCGCGGGGGGGGCCCACACCGGTAGCCATACCTCTCTTAATGTGCCCAAATCTCTCCACAGGTGCCGGCCACCATCCATGCTGCAGCAGCCCTGAGGGAAGCCAAAAGCCTCAACCATCAGGCTGTGTCAATCTGCAGGCCCAGGCAAACAGGAGCAGGAGGACAGGAAGCTGTTTGCTGGCCCGAATCCCAAGTGGCACTGAGGTAAGACCTCCCCCACACTGTCTTACACAGAACATAATCACACCCACAGATTCTTCACAACCAATCCCATGCTTCTATCCCCACACTCCTACATGTGCCCTTGTCCGCTTAGCTGCGCTATCTCCCCAGGGCCTTATTCACTAATAAATACTATACTATTGTGTATTTTATTTTTAAATCTCACCATCAAATCTTTACCTGGGGCTCATACAAGATGGAAATTGTTTATTAATGTAGCCTCTTACAGACAGTTCAGTGGGATGAGCAGAAAGACTAGCAAATGTATTCACTAATGTGAGAATTCCAAGTGAGCTCCATGTGAATTTCAAATTTAAGACATAACAGAACTGGAAAATGTCTCTTAGTCAATTATGCTTTCAGCTCGGCCACTCTGGATTTAAACTTGTGTGTCTTTCCCCCTCATGTCCCTCTGTGGACATAGGTGTAACGGACTGTTTCAGCATATGAGGGGTTAAAATCCGTTTAGGCGATAATCCCCTTTCCAGATGCACAGGCAGCTACTGCAAACACCATTCTCCCGACTGGAACCACACGAACACTGGAACAGCTGAACAAGAAAAGCAGACATCGGCTTACACTCTTGGCAGTCAGCATACAATCCCATTCCCCCAAAGACCGAGACGACACATCGCTTTGAGGGTTAAGCAAGAACTCTAGACTGGGACACCCAGTCTGGCTTTTATTTCCAACTCACACATACAGGCCACACCCAGGGGGAGGCATAAAAGAACCAATGACATAGATGTTACCTCCCACACATCCCCTCCCCTTAGTGTGACACATAATCCCATTATGCATACAGAGTAAAATATACTTTTACACAACTTTCATAACTTTAAAACCATACATCACATTCACATAAAAATACATATCCACAATCAATCCATTCAGGGGAACAACATATTAAAAAATGGCATGAATCCGACCAGGGGTTTAAAAGTTACTAAAAGTATCTTTTGGGCCCTGGCTTGCAGCATGGCACAATCTGGCCCAAACAGAAGTAAAACATCCCCACAATGCATCCCGGCTTCCTCCCTTCTGCCCTGGAGTTAATTGGAGAAGTAATCCAATTATCTAGGACTAGAGTCAGACTCCATTAACCACATGGTTGCAAAAAGACAGTAAAAGACATAAAATTACATACTGATACATTTAACACATAAAACACACATTTCTACATATCCCCAGTTTAACTGAACACATAAATACCTACATAATATTTAAGACAGTATTACTGTGATATGTTACAAAGTCTTAAAGGGACATTAGTCCCAAAAGTCCCAATATGTCCATCGCTGATTTTAAAGGGCCAGTAGCAGCAATATAAATTATTACATGCCCAAATATAGTGTTTATAGAGCAATATGTCCATGGGCCGTAGTCGCAGGGCAGGAGGCTAGCAGCCAGGCCTCTCCAGTTCACAGTGGCGAAGCTGGTTTCGCCACATTTTTCCCCTTTGCCAATTAGACTAACAGGGTACCTGACTTTCTGCCGGTCAGTGCCCTGGTTAGTCCAGCAACCCACCCACGAAACAGAAATAACAGAGCAGCCCACCCACACTAACCGGTTACTACATCTGGGTGAGGAAGGATTTTGTCCAAGTTCTGGTGTTTCACCACTGCTGGGTGGGAGACGGGTAGGCTGCCTTGGTGGGTTGCTGAGGGGGCAGAGACCAGCGGTACTCTGTCCTGTTGCCAGCACTACCACGGGAGTAGTCTGGTGGGCGCCTGGTTGCTGGAGACTGGCTGTCTCCCCTTTAGGTGCACAGCTCGACTGCCGGAGGGGGAGACCGACTGTCTCCCCTTTGGATCCATCACACTGAGGCTGGGGAACAGGACCGACCGTCCCTATCCCTTGTGCTGTAAGTGCAGAGACTACGGTCCCATCTGCACAGTTGTGGGGCTTAACATCTCCCCTTGGTGGGTTAGGTTGCCGTGGGAGAGAGGGTGTAACAAGTTCCTCTCTCTGGATGGCAAACTGCCGCTGGGGAGAAAGGATGGCACCTTCTGCTCCCTGGGGTACACACTGCCGCTGGGGAGGAAGGATTGCACCTTCTGCTCCCTGAGGTACACACTGCCGCTGGGGAGGGAGGACGCTGCTCTCCTCTCCCTTCACCTCACCCTGCCTTCCTGGCACATCACTTTGTTGCTGGGGGGCAGGAACAACAACCTCTGCCCCCTGTAACTCAGCCTGCCGCTGGGGAGGATGGACGACACCATCAGCTCCCGGAGACACACACTGCCGCTGGGGAGGAAGGACTGCACCTTCTGCTCCCTGGGGCACACACTGCCGCTGGGGAGGGAGGACGCTGCTCTCCTCTCCCTTCCCTTCACACTGCCTTCTTGGCATATCACTTTGCTGCTGGGGGGCAGGAACAACAACCTCTGCCCCCTGTAACTCAGCCTGCCGCTGGGGAGGATGGACGACACCATCAGCTCCCGGAGACACACACTGCCGCTGGGGAGGGAGGACGCTGCTCTCCTCTCCCTTTACTTCACACTGCCTTCCTGGCATATCACTTTTCTGCTGGGGGGCAGGAACAACAACCTCTGCCCCCTGTAACTCAGCCTGCCGCTGGGGAGGAAGGACAACACCTTCATCTCCCTGGGACACACACTGCCGCTGGGGAGGAAGGACGGCACCTTCAGCTCCCTGAGATACAATCTGCCGCTGGGGAGGAAGGACGACACCTTTAGCTCCCTGGGACTTACTCTGCCGCTGGGGAGGATGGACGACACCATCAGCTCCCTGGGTTACCCACTGCCGCTGGGGATCTGGGCCGACTGCCCAGCATCCCTGTAGGGCCGGTAGAGAGACCTCGGTCCCATCTCCACCTGCCTGTTGTGGTTCCTCACAGGGCCAATCTATGAGGACCCCTACTTCGGGTTCTTCCTGCTGCCTCGGGGGGGGGGCGGCTAACCTCCTCGGATGCAGCCTCTACTCTGCTGCTGTACCACTCTTCCTGCTCATCATACTCTTCGTCCATCTTTGAGTTTTGCTCAGCCATGACCTGGTTCCAGATCCCCTGGAATGTGTCCATGGATATATAACCCCCATACTGGGCCACTTGCTGCCTCACCTTGGCCATAAAATCATCTTCAGCGTCAGAGCCTTCCATACTTGTCTGCTCCAAGTCGCTGGATACCTCTGCTGCCAGGGGCGCTGCACGAATGCTAACGTTGCCCTCAATTTGTAACTCCAAGGAATTGGTGTTCTGTAGCTGTCCTTCTGGCTGTGGGAACAATCCCGCAGCTTGTTGGTTCCTCTGCGTCGTTCGCAGCATGAGGTACGCCTGTACATCGTTGTAGACCAGGTCTGCCATCCGCTCCGCTCGGGCTGGTGAGAATAGAGCCATCCTGCTCCTATATTCCCTGGCAAACTCGGATTCCTCCTTCTCCCTCGGAGGTGCTGCAGCAGCTGCGACTCTGTCTCCTTCCATTTTCCTGATTTCCTTTGTAGATAGGGTCGCTGTACGGATACTAGCGTTGCCCTCAATTTGTAATCCAGAAATGGTGTTGTCTGTAGCTGTCCCTCTGTTTGTAGGAACGATCCCGCCGCTTGCCACCAATTGTAACGGACCGTTTCAGCATATGAGGGGTTAAAATCCGTTTAGGCGATAATCCCCTTTCCAGATGCACAGGCAGCTACTGCAAACACCATTCTCCCGACTGGAACCACACGAACACTGGAACAGCTGAACAAGAAAAGCAGACATCGGCTTACACTCTTGGCAGTCAGCATACAATCCCATTCCCCCAAAGACCGAGACGACACATCGCTTTGAGGGTTAAGCAAGAACTCTAGACTGGGACACCCAGTCTGGCTTTTATTTCCAACTCACACATACAGGCCACACCCAGGGGGAGGCATAAAAGAACCAATGACATAGATGTTACCTCCCACACATCCCCTCCCCTTAGTGTGACACATAATCCCATTATGCATACAGAGTAAAATATACTTTTACACAACTTTCATAACTTTAAAACCATACATCACATTCACATAAAAATACATATCCACAATCAATCCATTCAGGGGAACAACATATTAAAAAATGGCATGAATCCGACCAGGGGTTTAAAAGTTACTAAAAGTATCTTTTGGGCCCTGGCTTGCAGCATGGCACAATCTGGCCCAAACAGAAGTAAAACATCCCCACAATGCATCCCGGCTTCCTCCCTTCTGCCCTGGAGTTAATTGGAGAAGTAATCCAATTATCTAGGACTAGAGTCAGACTCCATTAACCACATGGTTGCAAAAAGACAGTAAAAGACATAAAATTACATACTGATACATTTAACACATAAAACACACATTTCTACATATCCCCAGTTTAACTGAACACATAAATACCTACATAATATTTAAGACAGTATTACTGTGATATGTTACAAAGTCTTAAAGGGACATTAGTCCCAAAAGTCCCAATATGTCCATCGCTGATTTTAAAGGGCCAGTAGCAGCAATATAAATTATTACATGCCCAAATATAGTGTTTATAGAGCAATATGTCCATGGGCCGTAGTCGCAGGGCAGGAGGCTAGCAGCCAGGCCTCTCCAGTTCACAGTGGCGAAGCTGGTTTCGCCACAATAGGCGTGCACAGCCTATTGCATTAGGGTGTGCATCCTAAAGCACACGCCGCGTATATATATGTATGTATTTGTATATATATATATATATATATATATATATATATATACACACACACACACACACATACTGCTGTGTGTGTGCTGTGTGAGGGTGCTGTTACTGTGATGTGTATGTGAGGGTGCTGGTAGTGTACTATGTGGGTGAGGGTGTTTGTGTGTGCGTGCTTGTGAGGGTGCTGTGAATGTACTGTGTGTCAGGGTGCTGTTTGTGTGTGTGTGTGTGCACTTGTGAGGGTGCTGTAAATGTACTGTGTGTGAGGGTGCTGTTTGCGTGTGAGGGTACTGGTAGTGTGCTGTGTGTGTGTTTGTTAGGGCCCTTTTTGTGTTTGTGAGGGTACTGTTAGTGTGCTGTGTGAGTGTGAGGGTGCTGTTTGTGTAATGTGTGTGAGGGTGCTGTGTGTGTGCTGTATGTGTGTGCTGTATGTGTGTGGGTGCTGTGTATATGTGTAGGTGCTGTGTATGTGTGTGGGTGCTGTGTATGTCTGTGGGTGCTGTGAATGTCTGTGGGTGCTGTGAATGTCTGTGGGTGCTGTATGTGTGTGGGTGCTGTATGTTTGTAGGTGCTGTGTATGTGTGTAGATGCTGTGTATGTCTATGGGTGCTGTGTATGTGTGTGGGTGCTGTATGTGTGTTGGTGCTGTGTATGTGTGTGTGTGTGTGTGTGTGATTGTGGAGGGTGGAGGTGGGGGTACATTACTTAATATCCCCCCTCCCTTCTTACTTTATGTAGGGAGAGGGGATCCTTCCTTGCTGCCTTCCCTGGTGGTCCAGTGGAGGTGGGGGCAGATCAGTTAATATCCCCCCCCCCTTCTTACCTTATGCCTGGGAGGGGGGATCCTGCTGCTGCCATCCCTGGTGGTCCAGTGGAGAGTGAACTCTAGCCCCGCAGGGCTAGAGTTCACTCACGCGAGATCTGAGCGTTGCCGCGGCAACGCTCAGATCTCGCGAGAGGAACCCGGCGGAGCTGCTGGCAATAGCTTCCCGGGTCCTCTCGTGCCTCCCTCACTGCATGTGGGCCGGTGGGGAGAGAGGCTGAGAGCAGAGCCCGCGCTCGGATAGCGCCGGCTCTGCATGAGCCGACAGGGGAGATCCTGAGATCTCCCCTGCCGGTCTCAATACATAGGCGTGCCGCGGGGATTAGGGTGTGCCCAGGCACACCCGGCACACCCCGTGTGCACGCCTATGTCTGTGGATCATTCAGGTCCCCCTGTGTGCCTCTTTCTAACCCACCAACCCTTTTATGTGTCTCTTTCACCCCTTCCTCCATTTCTTTGACATCTCTTCCACTCCGCCCTTGTCCCTTAGTAGTCTTATCTCCCCATCCCTTAGTGATCTGTGATATTCTCTACCCCTCCCCATCTCTTAGTGATCACCTCTCCCCCCATATGTCCCTAAGTGGTTTCCTCTCCTTATCCCTTAATGGTCCCCACCCTTCCCTGTCCCTTTTAGGTCTCCTCTCCCCTCCCTGTCCCTTATCGGTCTTCTTTCCTCTCTCTGTCCCTTAGTGGTTATCCCTTAATGGTCCCCACCCTTCCCTGTCCCTTTTAGGTCTCCTCTCCCCTCCCTGTCCCTTATCGGTCTTCTTTCCTCTCTCTGTCCCTTAGTGGTTTCCCCTCGCACCCTGTCCCTTAGTGGTGTTCCCCACCCCCAGTGGTTTCCTCTCCCTTCCCTTTCTTGTCCCTTATTGGTCCTTCCCTCTACCTTCCCTGTTCCTTAGTGTTTCCCTCCCCTCCCTTTACTGTTCCTTAGTGTTCCTCTCCCCTCTCTTCCCTGTCTCTTAGAGGTCCTCTCCTCTACCCTTCCCTGTCTCTTATTGTTCCTCTACCCTCTCTTTCCTGTCCCTAAATGTTTCTCTCCCATCCCTGTTCCCTATTGTTTCTCTCCCCTCCTTTCCCTGCCCCTTAGTGTTCCTTCCCCTCCCTTCCTTGTCCCCTAGTGTTCCTCTCCCCTCCCTGTCCCTTAGTGTTTCCCTCCCCACCCTCTCGTCCCTTGGTGTTCTACCCCACCCCCTTAATGGTTCCCTTCCCTCCCTGGTATGCCTCCAACCTCTCTTGTAGTTGTGCCGAGCGGAGCAGACAACGGTACAGGCATTTCAGTTTTCTGTATCCGACTGGACTGACAGGAAGGGCTCTCCTGTCAGTCTAGCCAGGTACAGGAAACTGAAGCTGTCACTGAGTGATTGGTAGGAGAGAGTGCTGTACGCTTCCCTCCTGCCAGTCACTGTAATCTTGTTTTGACATCTCACTTTACACAATGTATCTTTCATATGGTTCATTTGTGCATCGTTGAGACCAGTGGGTTTATGTTATTATTTATTTTTGCTTCAATTTACTTTTCATATTAATTTTATATGAGTTTTATCTCAATAAATATATTATATATGTTTTTATAGTACTTATTTTTGAGCGCACATACTTTTTCTTAACTTTTGAGCCATTACTCATTTCTAGTCGCTTGTGTACGTATGTAGCTGCCAGTTTTAGCTTATGTTACTTATTACACCCTGTATCTAATTTTTCATTTCCCATATTGGTATACAAGCGCATGTTAAGGTGTATAGTTAGGCTGTATTATTTAGTTTTTTCTGTTTAATTGTTATTCCTTTGTGAATCACCTATTATAATGAGTCTAAATAGTGTTTCAAATAGATTAAATAGGAGAATGAATCTTTTTAATGAAAGAGTCTCAGATAAAGCGGAAATCACTCCGGTTACTGAAACAAATATACATAAATTGTTTTTTGAATTGGAGAAAACCCTTAAGTTAGAAATGAGAGACTGGTGGGATAGTGCCTTATTGAAAAAATATGTGGATAATAAATTTATCCCCAGGGGGCTCAGATTTGAACAGCCTTTTTTTTAATGATAATATCCCTTTGGAAAAGGAATGGTTGGGGGCCCTTGACTCCTGTTCTTTTATATTAATGGATATTCTTGTCAGGTATAGAGAATCTAGGCTTCTTGGAGGTCCTCTGCAATAATCTTAGAAAGAAAAAAGTAAGAGTTTGTAACAACTTGGGAAAATCAGAACTAACAGCTATTACCACCTTGAAAAATAACCACAACTTAATTATTAAGGGAACGGACAAGGGAGGGGGCATTGTCCTGCTGGATAAAGTGGATTATTTAAAGGAAGCAGATCGAAGTCTAAGTAATAGAGATTATTATGAGGTCTTAATATGTGATCCTACTCCTCGTTTCAGGAGGGAGTTAAGAGATCTCATAGAACAGGCTCATATGAACGGTGCCATTGACAAAAAAGAGAGAATTTTTTTCCTCTCAGCTAAAGGAGAGATCCCAATTTTTTACTACCTCCCGAAGGTGCATAAATCCCTTACTAATCCACCAGGTCGCCCCATAATATCGGGCCTGGGTTCACTTATATCCCCCATTTCTAAGTGGGTAGATTTCCATCTGCAGAGATATGTTCCTCATCTGCCCTCATTCTTGAAGGACACAGGACATGTGTTGTCCATCGTCAAAGAAGTAGAATGGTTAGAACACTACTGTTGGTTAACGATTGATGTGGCAGCGCTCTACTCCAATATTGACCACACATTGGGTCTAAAAGCCATTTCATCGTATTTAAGATCAGACCCCCTCCTCCCAGTCCAACAGTCTGAATACATCATCAGATTTCTGGAATTTATGTTAACACATAATTATTGTGAGTTTAACGACAAGTTTTTTGTACAAACAAGGGAAATTGCGATGGGGGCGAGTTTTGCTCCATCCTATGCCAACTTGTTCATGGGTCACTGGGAACAGTCGACGATATTCACTGAACCATATTGGATGGAGCGACTCGCCCTTTATCGTAGGTTTATTGATGACATCCTCATTGTGTGGAGGGGTGATTGGAATGAAGTGGAAGATTTCATGTCTTATATCAATAGCAACCTTTGGGGCCTTTCCTTTACATACAAGAAGCATAAGTCCACTATTGATTTCTTGGATTTAACTCTTACGGGTTCTGAAGGGCGTATTACCACCAAAACGTACTCAAAAAGCGTAGATGTGAATGGTTACCTTCATGCCAATAGTGGCCATCATCCTGCATGGATTCAGAATATTCCCTTAGGGCAGTTTACCAGAATTAAACGAAATTGTACGCTTATGTCAGATTATGAGAAAGAGTCTCTGAGGCTTTGTCAGCGTTTTATAGAAAAATCGTATCCACTCAATAAGATATTGAAGGCCTATTTGAAAGGGCACAATTCAAATTATACACTTTGGCCTAAGTCTCAGGTCTTGAGTCCTTCCAATTTGATCTTGACAGCCCCATTGACTTATATTGAACATGAATCTCACACAAATGAGCATTATATGATCCTCGAACTATTAGATAAATCTCATGTTCCCACGTTGAAAAGAGCCAAGTACAATATTAGTACCAAAGAGGTGGGAAAAGGTTCTACACCTATATTTTCTACCATATTCAATAAGGGTTTTGATGATATCATTAATATTTTCTATAAATATTGGCCTATCTTAATTAAGGACCCATGGTTATCATTTTGTATTTCAGAAATCCCTAAGGTCACGTTTAGAAACGCCCCTAGTTTAAATAATATTCTAGGCCCCTCCAAGTTACATCATTCAATTGAGAAAAATAAAGTGGTTTATAAAGATGGGTTACCTAATAAACGTTGTGGTCACACTAAATGTCTTACATGTGGCTATATTTGCCATCAGAGTTCTACGTTTAGCCCCTACAATAACTCTGACATAATCTTTTCAGTTCAATTCGAAATCACTTGTAATACTTATTTTGTGGTATATCTATTAACTTGCCTATGTGGGCGTCAATATGTAGGCCAAACTACAAGACCTTTGAAATGCAGATTTCGTTAGCATAGAATAGCCATTATTCGTAATGACACCAGGTCTTCAGTAGCCCGCCACTTTGCCATTTTTCATGAGAAGAATCCATCTGGTATCCAACTTATGGGGATAGCTCATATCCCCCCCCCCCATCAGGATGGGGACATAAGGAAAAGGGAACTAATCAGGTCTGAGTCAGTTTGGATTTTTAGGCTTAATACCATGACACCCAATGGCTTGAATGAGGAGTTAGAGTTGTATTAAGTACCTATATCT
The DNA here is from genome assembly GCF_036172605.1 of Pelobates fuscus. Lineage (NCBI taxonomy): Eukaryota > Metazoa > Chordata > Amphibia > Anura > Pelobatidae > Pelobates > Pelobates fuscus. Next base: position 436,846,758 of record NC_086318.1, read on the forward strand.
TGGTTCATTCCACACCAATGTTTAATGGGGAGATTTGTCTCCATATATATACTTATGGCTTAACCCCTTTCTCCCCCCCCCCTTTCCTTGCCCCCTCCCTCCCCTATATTATACTATAGCGATATCCCAATATCTATCAAGGGTTTATATCTTTAAAATAATCCTTTTTTAAAAAATAAAGTCCGTCTCTTTAAATGGTGATTTGATTGAATTTTTCTGTATATATGTATATATCTTTGTAGTTTTTATTATTATTTTGATTAGTTATTTATATTATGTTGCCTAACTATTATATATTTGTTTTATTGATATTCTGTCCATAGGATACGTATGTGTATTGTTTATACATGCATATATATAGATTCTTGTTATTTTGTTGATTGTCTTTGATATATTTCCTCTAATTTAGGGTATTTCACCTTTATATGTTTAATTACTCCCTCATTTTGGGGGTATTTAAACCAGGTCCTTTTTGCAGCTATCTAGTCTTGATAAAGTCCCGTGGGCGGGACGAAACGCGTAGACGCTGCTGCACTTTACTACTGGACCCGCTGTGTTTTCTTGGCTGCCCCTTCTTTTGCTTTTATTTTTATTTTTATTTCCTTTGTATGTATTTATTTCGTTTATTGTGTTTTTTTGAGTGAGAGTTCTTTATGTCATCTCACTCCTGACCCTTTGGAGTGAGCCGGAGGTCAACTGCCTAGAACTCCCACTCATTTATATTTATTTACTTTTCACTCTTTTCACTTGGTTTCCCTTTTTTGAGTACCGATCTCCATACCAATATACCTCTGTGGGGGGCCCACACCGAGGAAGGTACCATTTTTATTTATATTTCTTTTCCTTTTTATCTTCATGCATTTTGTGTTTTGTATTTTGTATTGTTTCTATTTGATATATATATTGTCACTTTTTTATGCCGCCGTTGTGACATCTCACTTTACACAATGTATCTTTGATATGGTTCATTTGTGCATCGTTGAGAACAGTGGGTTTATGTTCTTATTTATTTTTGCTTCAATTTACTTTTCATATTAATTTTATGAGTTTTATCTCAATAAATATATTATATATGTTTTTATAGTACTTATTTTTGAGCGCACATACTTTTTCTTAACTTTTGAGCCATTACTCATTTCTAGTCGCTTGTGTACGTATGTAGCTGCCAGTTTTAGCTTATGTTACTTATTACACCCTGTAGCTAATTTTTTACTGTAATCTTGTACCCCCAGAGCCGGTACGCCCAAAGGCAGCCGCCTGTGCCACCTTAAGGACGCAGTGGCCCTGAGAGAAGGGAGAATATTGGTACAATATTGATCATTATAAAATACACTTATTTCCATTACTTTTACTTTCATTTTATTTTACAGAAAATATGTATTAAAAAAGTGTTTTTGCAAATCTGTTAGCAAATAATTTCTGTAATCAGTGTATCTGCAACATTCTATGTATTACAGCACAAATATAACTTTTTTCTGAGGTCAATACAATGATTACTAGTAAGCTGAGAAATTACATTCGTACCCAAGAACATACTTGAGATGTCCAAAAAAATTATATATATCTTATATCTTGATAATCCTAATTGAAAATGTTACGTTAATTCCTCTCTGCCTTCGCTCACAATCTTATCTCTGCAAGTACTAGGCTGATGTTGATTTTCTGAGTGTTTTTGGCCTCTGTGCAAACAATAAGGTAAACCGTCAGTAGTCTTAGTAAATGTTTCCAATATTAACCCCTTCAGGCTGTTTTAACACTTTTGTGGTGTTTGCATTTAGCTGTAATTATCCGCTCTCTCACTTACTGTTCCCATACAAATTATATATATTTTTTTTTTTTCAGGAAAAGAAGGTCTTTCTTTACGTACCATTATTTGTATCATGTATATAAGTTAATTAAAAAATAACAATACAATATGGTGAAAAATTGGAAAACAAAATGTGTTTTTTTACTTTTATTTGGAAAATCTTTTATTCATCTACAAAAGCTAATGAAAAAAATGCTAAATAGATTCAAAATGTTGTCCTGAATTTAAAAACATCTAGTGTTGAACTGCTTTTTCTTTGGGTTGTTTAGGGGCTAAAAGGCCATGACAGAGACTTGTGCATGTCAGTTTTCAACTTGATATATATATATATAGGTATATATATAGGTATGCTTGGCCTATCTTCAATTTGGTGTATTTTTGCATCCCCCAGTTAATGTTACCATTATGAAAGTATATATTTTTATAGAGTAGATATGCAACGGTATTGTATATGGGGTGTTTTAACATCCTTCCTCCAACCATTGTGCTAAGAAAATTTCAGAGAAAGTGCATGGTGGTAAATTTTGAATTCTGCTTTTTGATTTTAGCCAGCCGGTTATATGTTACTGCCAGAAAACACCCCAGTTTGTTTTCTGCAAAGTCCCCTGAGTACACATATGCCCCCCATGCATTGGTTTGCCACGATTTTACAGTAACACATTTTTGACTTGCCCATTTTGGCTGAATATAGTCTGCTTGCTTTGCTAGGCACATGTTGGGTGTGGTGCATTTTTACATCCCCCAAGTTGAATTTATGGTTTGAAAGTATATATTTTTATAAAGTAGACATCCAAAGTTATAGAAGACTGTTTTTACTTCTTTGCCCCAACCATTTTGCACCAAAAATGCAGAGAAAGTGTGTGGTGGTAATTTTTAAAATTCCGTTTTTTAGGCACAACTTGTTTTTAGATTTTGGAAAGCCGGTTATATATTACTGCCAGAAAACTTTTTAACTTTTTAACCCCTTAAGGACCAAACTTCTGGAATAAAAGGGATTCATGACATGTCACACATGTCATGTGTCCTTAAGGGGTTAAACTTTTTAAAGAACAAATGTGCAGGTATCAAATGCACCTTTAGCAGCAATAGCTAAACTAACTCCTGCAAAAAGAATCTAACTGGAGATTTGGGGGAAGGAAACTGACTAACTAGAATTTGCCGCAAAAAAAAAAAAAATCAGGAACAAGTATTACAAAAAGGTATGTTCTGTGTGGTAGAGCTTAAAACACGTTCCAATACACAGTCCAGGTTTTGAAGGGCAATCGGGACAGTGCAAAGGGGTGTTTGTCCTTTTTCCCTTTTTTATAACAGACCCGGCAACGTTCCTGGGGATTGGCTTATTTTTCAGTTGGTGGTATCTTAAAAATAAAATGTGCAGCACCAATTCTGGACTCCTCTGGCACTGTTGTTGGAACTTGACCAGCTTCTTAAATGATTGCAAAAATCAGCTTGAGCTGAAATTAGAGAGAGGTGTTTTTTTCTGGTTTTATTTAAAAAAAAATAAAATGAATTGTGCATTGCTACTTGCATCAGATAGGTGGCCACCTTTTTATACCAGGCTTTTGTCTTTCTTAAGATAAGATATGGCTGCATCAGCCAAATCAACACCCCCATGTGCCGTTTATAAGCCCTGATGCAAACAGGTTTGGTCTGTACTCTGCCTCGGACAGTGAAGTCTGACATAGTTTTGTCGTGGATGGTGGTTAGCATGTTAACATCCTTCCTGTCCTTAAATTTCATTGCAAGCACTTCAGCTTTGCATTCACCTTTTTAAAAAAAAAAAAAAATTTGGCCTCTATGAGACGTCTGGGGACATCTTTGTCATTTTATTGCTATAAAAATTGTCAACATAAAGGTGGTAACGTTTGACATCAGAGGAACCTTATGGGCAAACATTATGCCTTCGTCATAGGAATGCGCTGACTCAATGTTTTCATGTGGGGTTTTGCAAGACGCCAGACATCCTCCTGAAAAGTGTGAGGTAGAGAGTCAGTTGAGGCAGTCTTAACCTAAGAGGACTGCATGGAGATGAAGTAGTCTGGGTGACTACAGTGTCCCTTTAATCCTTACTCCACTGCCCAAATAATAGATATGCCCCACTTAAAACATGCTTACATTGAGGGCAAATATACAGCTGCAAAAGCTGTTTATTTATTGTCTGCTGCCATATTTCTTGACTTCTGAAACCCAGACTTTCTGTGGCTGTCCAATCACAGACTCTGCAATGCAGCTCAATGAGGAGCCTTTTCAAAGCAGGTGCTCTGGGCAATTGCTGCCTCTTGAGTTTATCCCCACTGAGCTAAATAAACCAGGAAATAACATTGACAGCCAAGGGGGTGTAACAGGTTTATTTATAAAAGTATCAATTGATATTGAAATCTACACTTTTTTTCACACATAAAGAATTTGATCAAGCTGAAGTGTCCCTTTGAAGGTAGCTGTGCAGTATTGCCCGGTGTCAGGGCCATGTTAAGAGCCCAGTGGGCCTGGTGCTGACAATTATGGGGCCTAATTACAGAAACTTATCGACCAAAAACACTAAAACAGTCATACCTCTCAAGAGTCATGAATCTGATGGAGTTGGTGTTGGATGGAAACTCAAAGGATGCAGCTATAAGAAAACACATACTCTATGCTAATCTCTTTATTTAATTAATGCTTTCATCTTTCAAGTAAATCCATACCCCATAACAGCAGTGTCCATGGGCTGGGTAAAAGGGTGCGCCACTGATGCGAATCATGTGACCAGAACTGCCAAAAGGGGTGAACATGCCCAAAAAGGGGGCATGTCTGTCCAAACAATTGGAAGGCCAGCCTGGCATCAGTGTCCCTCTGTATCACAGTGTCAATGTCCCCATGTTGCCCAGTCCCCTAGTCTCCCAGTGTCTGGGTCCCCATTTCTCCCAGTGTCCCCATGTCTCAGTGTATCCCGTGTCACTAGGATACTAGGGGACACTGAGAGACCCGGGGACACTGAGAGACCCAGGGACACTGGGAGACATGGGGGCACTGGGAGACATGGGGGCACTTGTGAATGCAGACATGGGGACACTGGGAGACATGAGGAGACAGACACTAGGGACACAGACACTAGGAGACATGGGGACACAGACACTAGGGACACTGGCTGTGAGGCATGGGTACACAGACACTTGGGGCACTGGTAGACATGGGGCACTTGTGGACATAGACATGGGGACACTGGGAGGCATGGGACACTGAGACATTTGGGGACACTGGGAGACATGGGGACACAGACACTGGGAGACATGGGGACACTGAGACATTGGCTGGGAGTCATGGGGACACTGAGTCATGGGGACACTGAGAGACATGGGGATACAGAGACATGGTGACACAGATACTTGGAGACCAGGGGACACCCGGAGCCATGGGGACACTGAGACACTAGGGACACTGGCTGGGAGACGTGGGGACACTGGGAGACATGGAGACACTGTGTCCCTAGTGTCTCCGTGTCCCAATGTGTCTCCCTATGTCTCACAGCGTCCCCATGTGTCTGTGTCCCCATGTGTCTCAGTGTCCCCACTTCTTCCAGTTTCCCCACATCTCCCAATGTCCCCTAGTGTCTCAGTGTCCCCATGTCTCCCTGCTGCCTTTTCCCCCATCCTTCACATACCTGAGCTGTAGTCAGTCTCTGCAGGCTGGGAGCTGCTGTCTGGACTCTCTGTGTTGTGTAGCTGCTCCCCCGCGGATTAGTGAGTAGAGAGAGGCAGGGAGATGCTGTGTTCCTATCCCTGCCTCTCTCCATACACAGTGACCCCTACTGGCCAGTGCTGGTATTGCAGAGTAATCTCCATTTATACGGAGAAAAATATTTGCATTTGTATTGCCGGTATTACTGCAATACCATCACAGCCAGACAGCCTCCAATACCAGCTGTGTCTTAAAATACCAGTCAGGTGGTAAACCTAAGAGTAGTCTGTAAAAAAAAAAAAAAAAAAAAAAAATTTTTTTTTTTTTTACAATAGGCCTATTCCATGGGCCTGGGCCTGGAGCTGCAGCTCCATCAGCCCCTATGTTAATCCGGCCCTGCCCGGTGTGAATAAAACATTTAATAATGTTTTTTTACATTTTCTTTGCCATCCGATGAAAAGTTTGTTTGAACTTATGAACAATATATACAAACTTCTGATATATTTGATCCATTATTAATGGAATGATACATTTTATCAACTTAGCACATATATACCTGGATTTTAATATTTTTCATGCGCTTTTCAAATAGTTTAATATTTTGAAAAATTATTCAATATTTTAATTTATTGAGATATTTTATATCGGATATATTGAGATATTTTAATATTTTGAAGAAAAAAAAGGTTTATCCAAAAATATTAATTTGTTTTGAAAGCTTATACAAAATATTAAAATGAGCTCATAGTCCGGACTTCCTCTCTTAGGACTTCATCTTGAAATCAGTACTTGCTCCTCAAGAAATCAGTATGTTATTGCAATTTATACATAATGTTCACTCTGGTCTCCGTAAGCTAATTATATAGTGCATTTGTTTGATATGCTTTTCAAGGTTTCGGTTTGCAATAGGTCACAAATGTTCTGCCCAGTAATACAAAAAATAAGTGAAAATATATTTGACAAGAAATCTGATTCCACAATAACCATAATTTCTTACTGTAAAGCACCGGTGGTACAAAATGTATTTTGTATCAGTAAATAATAGGAACATGATTTAATATTTTTCCATTTTGGACCTTGTTCTGTGACCTCTTCCAATTTAAACGTCCATCTCTTTAATGCAAGTCTGATAATGCGAGAAGTAAAGATGATCGTAAATGAAAACAAAGAGATGCATTACATATTTGATTTCCACTCGATGGGAACAAATTATATGAAATAATGGAAAATCCTTAAATAAATACCTGCCATGGATTTTATTGGTACAAAATTGGCACTTGAAAATTCACATAAAAAAGAACATTGCCTTTATTCAAGTGGCTTCCCAATAAATCTCTGCTTGCTGTAGCATTGTCATGCGTTATTTGTAGTTTCTGAAGACATAACATCTTTAACATCTTTAAATGTCCCGAGACGACCTACATCTTGAAAGCCACATTGTAAACCAATTCCTGATCTCTGACTTAATGAATGTATCACTAGTTAGTCAACATATTTATTGCCAAAGGTTTGCACGAGAGGATCCAGGATTGTCAGCTTATTGCTGGACTCCTGAGTTGAAGGGTCTTAATTTTTGGAATCTACTTGTGACTTGCTGGGTATCAACATGTTGCCAGCTACAAGAGTAAGTATCTCTGCCATCCTACCACCCCTCATCTTCAGGCTACAGTAGCAGAACTCACTGACTGAAAGGCCTTCAGATGTAGTGGGTTCTATTTTGACCTCTTCTTGATTCTTTTCTTGGTCTCAACTGAAAAAGTTTAATTGTCTCTACTTCAGGACGATTATTTTATTACAATCACAGAAGCAAGAAGTTTGATTAGCTTCAAATGGTCTACTTGTTTCTGAGACAGAAGATGATAGTACACTACTTTTTCTAGACAGGGTCATCAGAATCTGAATAACCTTCAATCCCCACATTGTCCATCCCAAATGTGTTTTGATTTGCCTGTGACAAAGATTCATAACAGATAGTTTATCACTTTTTAAGGACCAATCATTATTGCAGCGGATAGAAGTAATTAAAAACAATATTAATAATCTCAGACAATCCAATTCCACATAGCTTCATGAGCAGCAAATTGTCGCAATGTTCCTCTAGTGGCTTTCTGAGTAACACCCACTAGAGGTGGAGAAAAGGCAGCAATTGGTTACAGAAATTGCAGGATTTACAATGCTCAGCCTGCATTGATAATCTCTTTGCCCCTGAATCACGATAATAAGCTGTACTAGTTTTGGTGCCTATAGTGTCCCTTTAAGCTGATGTATTCATACTCACATTCAATATCTTAAATCTGTATATTTATTTAGTTTATTGCAAACACAACTGCGTTTAAAACCTTAAACACATCATGAAGAGGCAAGGTTTGAGGTTTGTGATTTGCAGAGGATAAATATGGCTTTGTTTTGCTGACGTATCTTTCGTATCAACAACCCTGCGATTGCTGTGTTTATCTGTATTTATAATTTATAGGTATAGTAATAAATAGGTGCGTTTAGCACTGTGAAATGTATATTGCAGAGTCGGGATTGCACAGTAAGTGCAATAGGTATACAGCATTTTATAATTTATTTATATAATAATGACAGGTGTACTTAGCACTCTACTAGATAAATTATAGAGGAGTAAATCTACAGTAAAAGTATATTGTATGTGTGCATTTTGTTTAGATACTGCTACTCTGTATACTTGGCACCTAATGTGTTAAATTATAGTAGAAGAGAGGTACAGTAAGGGTATATTTTATTTATATAGCGCTAACAGGTTTACTCAGCTCTTTACAGGTTACATTACAGTAGAGGGAGGTACAGTAAGTGCAGTAGGTATACAGTGTATGTATATATTATTTATATAGTGCTAACAGGTGTACTCAGCACTTTACAGGTTACATTACAGTAGAGGGAGGTACAGTAAGTGCAGTAGGTATACAGTGTATGTATATTATATTTATATAGCGCTAACAGGTGTACTCAGCACGTTACAGGTTACATTACAGTAGCGGGAGGTACAGTAAGTGCAGTAGGTATACAGCGTATGTATAGTATATTTATATAGCGCTAACAGGTGTACTCAGCACTTTACAGGTTACATTACAGTAGAGGGAGGTACAGTAAGTGCAGTAGGTATACAGTGTATGTATATTATATTTATATAGCGCTAACAGGTGTACTCAGCACTTTACAGGTTACATTACAGTAGAGGGAGGCACAGTAAGTGCAGTAGGTATACAGTGTATGTATATTTTATTTATATAGCTCTAACAGATGTCCTCAGTACTTTACAGGTTACATTACAGTAGAGGGAGGTACAGTAAGTGCAGTAGGTATACAGTGTATGTATATTTTATTTATATAGCGCTAACAGGTGTACTCAGCACTTTACAGGTTACATTACAGTAGCGGGAGGTACAGTAAGTGCAGTAGGTATACAATGTTGTAGCCGACTGGACCCTGCACCAGAGTCTGCCCCAGTTTCCTGGAGGGTACTGCTTGCTCGCCTCCTGCCCTGTGATTATGGTCCCTGGGAGATATGGCCCTTCAAGTACAATATTTGGGCATAATGGATTATGTATGACCTTACTGGCCCTTTAAGAACCATCTGGGGACATACTGTGGAGTTACTGGGTGACCACCATTTCATGTATCAGAGGCACATGGTGAGAACAATGGATGGCGGCCATTTTAACTCACAGACATTGTTGTGACTTTTCTACACGGTGCCATCTTGCCGGTATTTGGTACACAAAGACATCGTGCAGTAGTTTTAAACTATACAACAGGGGACACATTATACAGTAATTATTTTTTATATAATCTGTATATGTTCTGCGGAATCTGCATTAAACTGTATCTTCCAAACTACTGAATGGATCTGGGTGAATTTTCGATATGTGGTTCACCCAGATCCCCTGGTTCTGAGGATATACTTTATATGGGGTTATGGGTGTGTGTAGGTATACAGTGTATGTATATTTTATTTATATAGCACTAACAGGTGTACTTGGCACTTTACAGGTTACATTACAGTAGGAGGAGATACAGTAAGTGCAGTAGGTATACAGTGTATGTATATATTATTTATATAGTGCTAACAGGTGTACTCAGCACTTTACAGGTTACATTACAGTAGAGACAGGTACAGTAAGTGCAGTAGGTATACAGTGTGTGTATATTTTATTTATATAGCGCTAACAGGTGTACTCAGCACTTTATAGGTTACATTACAGTAGAGGGAGGTACAGTAAGTGCAGTAGGTATACAGCGTATGTATATTATATTTATATAGCGCTAACAGGTATACTCAGCACTTTACATGTTACATTACAGTACAGGGAGGTACAGTAAGTGCAGTAGGTATACAGTGTATGTATATTATATTTATAAAGCGCTAACAGGTGTACTCAGCACCTTACAGGTTACATTACAGTAGAAGGAGGTACAGTAAGTGCAGTAGGTATACAGTGTATGTATATTATTTATATAGCGCTAACAGGTGTACTCAGCACTTTACAGGTTACATTACAGTAGCGGGAGGTACAGTAAGTGCAGTAGGTATACAGTGTATGTATATTTTATTTATATAGCGCTAACAGGTGTACTCAGCACTTTACAGGTTACATTACAGTAGAGGGAGGTACAGTGAGTGCAGTAGGTATACAGTGTATGTATATTATATTTATATAGTGCTAACAGGTGTACTCAGCACTTTACAGGTTACATTACAGTAGAGGGAGGTACAGTAAGTGCAGTAGCTATACAGTGTATGTATATTTTATTTATATAGTGCTAACAGGTGTACTCAGCACTTTACAGGTTACATTACAGTAGATGGAGGTACAGTAAGTGCAGTAGGTATACAGTGTATGTATATTTTATTTATATAGCGCTAACAGGTGTACTCAGCACTTTACATGTTACATTACAGTAGAGGGAGGTACAGTAAGTGCAGTAGGTATACAGTGTATGTATATATTATTTATATAGCGCTAACAGGTGTACTCAGCATTTTACAGGTTACATTACAGTAGAGGGAGGTACAGTAAGTGCAGTAGGTATACAGTGTAGGTATATTATATTTATATAGTGCTAACAGCTGTACTCAGCACGTTACAGGTTACATTACAGTAGAGGGAGGTACAGTAAGTGCAGTAGGTATACAGTGTATGTATATTTTATTTATATAGCGCTAACAGGTATACTAAGCACTTTACAGGTTATATTACAGTAGAGGGAGGTACAGTAAGTGCAGTAGGTATACAGTGTATGTATATTTTATTTATATAGCGCTAACAGGTGTACTCAGCACTTTACATGTTACATTACAGGAGAGGGAGGTACAGTAAGTGCAGTAGGTATACAGTGTGTGTATATTTTATTTATATAGCGCTAACAGGTGTACTCAGCACTTTATAGGTTACATTACAGTAGAGGGAGGTACAGTAAGTGCAGTAGGTATACAGCGTATGTATATTATATTTATATAGCGCTAACAGGTATACTCAGCACTTTACATGTTACATTACAGTACAGGGAGGTACAGTAAGTGCAGTAGGTATACAGTTTATGTATATTATATTTATATAGCGCTAACAGGTGTACTCAGCACCTTACAGGTTACATTACAGTAGAAGGAGGTACAGTAAGTGCAGTAGGTATACAGTGTATGTATATTATTTATATAGCGCTAACAGGTGTACTCAGCACTTTACAGGTTACATTACAGTAGCGGGAGGTACAGTAAGTGCAGTAGGTATACAGTGTATGTATATTTTATTTATACAGCGCTAACAGGTGTACTCAGCACTTTACAGGTTACATTACAGTAGAGGGAGGTACAGTAAGTGCAGTAGGTATACAGTGTATGTATATATTATTTATATAGCGCTAACAGGTGTACTCAGCACTTTACAGGTTACATTACAGTAGAGGGAGGTACAGTGAGTGCAGTAGGTATACAGTGTATGTATATTATATTTATATAGTGCTAACAGGTGTACTCAGCACTTTACAGGTTACATTACAGTAGAGGGAGGTACAGTAAGTGCAGTAGCTATACAGTGTATGTATATTTTATTTATATAGTGCTAACAGGTGTACTCAGCACTTTACAGGTTACATTACAGTAGATGGAGGTACAGTAAGTGCAGTAGGTATACAGTGTATGTATATTTTATTTATATAGCGCTAACAGGTGTACTCAGCACTTTACATGTTACATTACAGTAGAGGGAGGTACAGTAAGTGCAGTAGGTATACAGTGTATGTATATATTATTTATATAGCGCTAACAGGTGTACTCAGCACTTTACAGGTTACATTACAGTAGAGGGAGGTACAGTAAGTGCAGTAGGTATACAGTGTAGGTATATTATATTTATATAGTGCTAACAGCTGTACTCAGCACGTTACAGGTTACATTACAGTAGAGGGAGGTACAGTAAGTGCAGTAGGTATACAGTGTATGTATATTTATTTATATAGCGCTAACAGGTGTACTCAGCACTTTACAGGTTACATTACAGTAGAGGGAGGTACAGTAAGTGCAGTAGGTATACAGTGTATGTATATTGTATTTATATAGCACTAATGTGTGTACTCAGCACTTTACAGGTTACATTACAGTAGGTACAGTAGGTATACCAGTTTGTGATTTTTTTTTTTTAATATAGTGATAACAATTTAGTACCTTCAAGATTGAATTAGTGTGGGTACAGTAGTTATAGAGTATGCACATGTTAGTTATATATGGTCCTGTGGGTGTACTATAACATTATAATACAGGTGAGAGGTGGGTCTGTCATACATAGAGTAACGGGGGATAATATATATGTATTAATTACAGGAGCAGGTCCCTGTATAACACAGTTACAGTCGGAGTTGACTGTATTTGTAAAGCTTTTTAGTATCAATGCAGCCATTCAGGTGTCAGTCATTACTTTACATTGTGATCGCGTGCCCTGTCTGCCCTTCTCTTTGCCAATCAATACACAGCAGCAGTGCAGCGATTACACACAATCTTCCTTGAGGTCTTCCCAGAGGTACGCAGTAAATGGCACACTCTTCAACAAAGTATCTTGTATGACCGTGCCCCACTGCAATTGGGTCAATTCTTATTTCTATTGTTTCGTTCTGGGGACTGGGAGCCAAAAAAGAGCCTCTCCCTGGACATGATTATACACGTGTAAGCAATGATTAACCCTTTCATTCACCTGAAAACATTTTACCTTTTGTCCATCGTAGAACGAAAGCTGATATTCTTCCTACAAACAGTCCATATCAGGAAATGTGTAGAGCGCGCAAGTGTTTCCTCCTTTTCTAAACAGCATAAAAGTCAGCAGGTATAGCCTTTTAACTTGAAACAATGACCAATACAGCAAATTCCGCTGGCTTTATGTGAATAGAATTATATCTCGAAACCTGTCATTTCAACTTCCCAGCAGGTATGTCGGGCAAGATAGCAACAGCTTGAAATCAGATTAATCGCAACATGAGCACACAAGCCCAGGTTGTGCTGGTTGTTATGAAATGGCTCCAGGGCCTCCCTTACTGTTATTTCCTCAGAAACTGACCACGTAGTGGAATACATTCTCTATGTTGTACTGTGAAGATGGAGCTTGTTTAACAAGGAAGCTGCTGATGAGAGAATAATTCAGCCATCGTTATCACCGTGCAGGATACAGTAGCGATTTATATATTTCACTTTTAATATGGGAAAATTTATGAAAACAATATTCATGGGAACAACAAAATAATGCCAGTGTGGAGTTCGGGAGACATAACTATAAACCTGAAGGTCATTACTCACTGTGGCTACATTTTATCTCGCCAATGGACATATTGAGCCGTGGGTGACCTATTCTGTGCATTATTTACCATAATTCACAGTTTACCTCACACAGTACAGAGCAGAGATCTGAATTATGAATCTGAAATCACTCTGGGACACGCATGCCCTGACCAAGGGAAATGAGAGTAAGATACCTGGCATAGAACTCTTGTTTGCAGTTTCCAGAGACAGGTTTGAGGAGTTAATGAGTTCCCAGATCTATGGTAGGATCTGCTCCTCCTGAGTTTTCTACCTTCAGAAAAGGCTTATCAGGGTTTCACAGCAGCTCTTGTGGTGTTCTGAAGAGCTTACAGGATGTTCTGTGTTATTGTGTGTTTTCCCCAGTGTGAGTAACATACACAGTGCACGCCTCGGGCCCATTTTACTTCTATATATGCAGAGAGGTCCCTTGCTTCCAACAAACTAAATGCTCTTTGTGGCCTTTTCAGATATTCATTTGTTTCTCTGCTCTCCCTTTGGCCTGGAAATTGTAGATAACGATTACAGGGTTAGAGTATTTCTCAGGAACAAAGAGGCAATACTGCACTGATCTTTTCTGCGATGGAACCAGTGTGTCTTTATATAAAGTGCCCTTTATCAATACATCACTTCTGTCAGGATAAGAGGGTAGGAGGGAGGGGATACGAGGGGATATGGATTTAAACCCATTTGCTTAAACTAATTTAATAGAGTCAGATAGCGTATGACAAATCGAACACATTCTAGAATGTTCATATCGTGTTTTCATAAAGTCAGGTACTTGAAGTTCCATAATGGTGAAATATGCCAGTCATTAGGTCCGTTATGAACACCCAAAGAATTATTAGCCTCCTATTAATTACCATGGCTACCTATGAATTAATTGATGATGAACATTTCCATAGAGCATGACTATAAATTGTAACTCTTATAAATATTTTAATTAGATATTTAATGGGAAAGAAAAATGATATTGATCCATGACAAATGTATTTTGACAAAGTTTAAGGTTTTTGATTAAACACGTTAGACACTCAAAAGTCACAACGTAACAATACTGATCTTATCTTATGCAACATCACAAGGAAGATTAAAATGCTAATTGAATGAGAAAAAAAGCATATCAGGATCATTCTCTAACAGCCAGACATATACTGGCGACAGCTTATTGTGCTGCTAAAGTTTCTCTCTGCTTCTCACTTGAGCTTTAAATTAGATTCTAGGTGTCATGAATGATTATAATATGAAAAAGAGAAATATGATCACAGTACAACTGTAAAAAAGATGTAGTTTTTGTACAATGGCTGCCATTTCTAGTGTACGCGTTCGAAATGCACAATACTCTTTGAATTTTGTATTTAATTAATACATATGTAAGATTACTGCTGTACACCAGGCGTCAAGACCCCAAATTTGATTTTTTTAAAACACATTTTCAGTTGGTTGCCATTACATGGTAAATGTAGAAAAATATATGGGCAGGTACACGTAAAACAGATCCCACCATGCCTACAGCCCAAAGGCGAGCACACTTACAGTTTCAAGAACAGAAAAAATAGGACTGGGCACAGGTATCAGGTCATAGACAGATTGTATTGGACAGGATGCAGACACGTTCCAGCTCTAATCAAGCTAATACCGACTCTGTTACAGTCAAAACATTTCTGTATCTTGTCCAGTAAGATCGACCTTGGACCTCAGACCTATGACCAACCCTGTCTTCTCTCCCATTAGTTGGGGAAGTCACATCATTATCATCAGGCTACAAACAATTGTCTTAATACTTACACTAGCAGTACTGTTTGAGACTAGCAAGTGATGGTGTTTTGTTTAATACTTTGTGTTATATAATTGTACAATTCCAAAAGGGCCACTAATCCAATTATGGAATTTAGGAACAGATTGCAGAGCTATTGCCACATGTCCATAAGTTGTGCCCCCACCGTACAATAATAGAACACCTATCTGAAGGCAACACGAATCTTCCACAATATTAACAGTATCTGTGAAATATTGTCTTTCTCACAGATCTATTAGGATGCCATGCAAAACAGAACTTTCTCTGTGCCTATTTGCATGGTAATTTTGGTAATTTGGGAGAATTGTGAAAACACAATCTTTCATTGCTTTTGGGTCTGAGCAAGTGTTTTTTCTATGCTATGTACTCATTGTTGAGATGTTTCCTTTTTTAATCTTAAGGTAAACACAAATACATCAAAATAAGTCAAGTGATCAAACTCGCACTATTCCTGGGCGGCAGCAATGACCATAGTACACATCAGCCCCAATACTTACAATAAAGACCAAAGAAAAAAACCCTCTCTCTCTCATTAGATATTTTCTTTTGCCTGAAGCTGATGCAAGGTTAATTGTTAGTGTAGGACCCACCTAAGGGGTTTGCCTTGACGTGGCAGGTGGGCTTACATCTAATGACCATTGGAGTGGAACTAAAAACCTCCATTTATATAAATACTCACAGGGATTCGGAATAGTGCACAAGTAACTTTTTTTTTTTATCTCAACACAATGTAAGTGATGGAAGAAAAATAGCATTAAACTAATAACATTGAAAAGCTAACAATGCTTACCAGATTTGCAGTGCAGTATTGTTACTCCACGTCACACCAAGACTGGCCCCATAGTATGAGCTTTACATGCACGGATTGAGAATGAGTACTGTAGAAGTTGTCCATGCAGTTAGAGAACCTGGATCTTCCCCAAGCCCTATCCAGTTACACTATTCTAGTCTCAGCAAGACATACAGAGTTTAACTTTCAGCTCCCCAGTGCTGGGGCCACCAATTGTTTGCATTAATTTATCCACAATACATTGGCAGGTTTGCTTCTTAAATATCTGTACCGCATGTTTTAGGCACATAATTAGGCAAAATGTTACATAAGGAAATGACGTTGCTAATTGATCTGAGAAGGTCTGTTACTTCACAAGCCCCAAGCTGTGCATGTTTTACTATTAATACACAGGAATAACCAATGTTTTCACATGGTTTCACTTTTGATGGACGTTGGTTTGGAGATCAGTATATTTCTGGCGTATATGATACACCCGTGACCAAAGTTAATGATACAAATGCGTCCTGTGTCACATGAGGTTTTTATTTTTTTTGCTTACTACTGTCAAACTTTTATTAATGCTTTTAATAAGGTGTCTTTTCAAGTTTTGAAGTCATCTGTCAGGCCTTCTGACGTCAGACAAAGAGCTCCAGTCGGTGGCTAATTGCAGCGCAACAGATGCATATTGAGGATAAATGCCTGGTGGGTCAGTTTTTACTTTGTTGATCACATATGTTCCACTTTAGGCATTTTTGGGGAGGGAAGGTTATGACAAACATAGCTTTCTTAAAAAGACCTGAAGTAAAACATCTGCGTAAATATACATATTTTATTCATTCCTGGAAGCTTAGAATCTAAAAGTAGAAGATAAAAAAAAGTTGTATAAACGTGTGTGATACAGGGAATAGAAACTAAAATATTAAAAAGCCAACGAAAAAGATGTGCGGAGATGAAATGAAAGTTATGTTATCTTTGCTAAATACGAGCACACGCATAAGGATGGAGAACGTGTCTTATAGGAGAAAACTCTTGGGAAAAAGCAAAGCATTAAGCAGAATATGTGACCATTTTTCACTATAACTGAGATCTATTGTCACCGATAAACCATAACCGGTGATATTTGTGTAGAGATGCTCTCCAGCTATGACAAGGTACCTGCTGTTCTGGAAAATAAACATGTCATCAATATACGCTTGATTTAGCATTGTTACATAGTCTCTGAAACAGATGCAAACTCAAGCATGAAATCGTGTCATGTGCGCAATCTTGTCCTTTCTCGTACTTTTTTTATTTTTATATTATTTGATCAAATCATCTCTTTTTAATTCTCCTCCATATCTTTCATTGTATCTCCTCAGCTGCACAATCTGATACAGTCTCTGAGTTTCGACCTTACTTTTCACTCGTACTATTCTCCCTTCACTGATTTTCCTGTGAATCGCTGGACATCAAATATACTACAAATCGCCTAATTCCACGTTAATGCATGTGGGTAGCTTTTTATGATACTTGGATGCAGATGATTAACTTGCTTTTGCAAATTGTATTCACCCTTCACTTACTAGTGTGTTCATGTATGTTACTTCATATTGTAATAGCAATAAATGCACAGTATACCTATGGTACTTACTGTACCTCTCTCTATTGTAATTAGTGATGTACCGAACTGTTCGCTGGTGAATAGTTCCTGGCGAACATAGCGTGTTCGCGTTCGCCGCCGCGGGCGAACACATGCGCGGTTTGATCCGCCCCATATTCGTCATCATTGATTAAACTTTGACCCTGTGCCTTACGGTCAGCAGACACATTCCCTCCCACCTCCTGTACAGCATCCATTTTAGATTCATTCTGAAGCTGCATGCTTAGTGAGAGGAGGGAAAGTGTAGATGCTGCTGATTTAATAGGGAAATTGATAGCTAGGCTAGGGTATTCAGTGTCCACTACAGTCCTGAAGGACTCATCTGATCTCTGCTGTAAGGACAGCACCCCAAAAAGCCCTTTTTAGGGCTAGAACATCAGTCTGCTTTTTTTTTCTCTGTAATGTAATTTAATGTAGTTGCCTGCCTGCCTGCCAGCTTCTGTGTCAGGCTCACATTGGATAATGTGCCCACTTGCCCAGTGCCACCACTCATATCTGGTGTCACAATAGCTTGAGCTTGCATTTAAAAACAATTTTTTTTTCACTGTAATAGATTGAATAGCAGTTAGATGTCTGCCAGCGCCTGTGTCAGGCTCACAGTGGATACTGTGCCTACTTGCCCAGTGCCACCACTCATATCTGGTGTGACAATAGCTTAAGCTTGCATTTAAAAACAAAAATTAGTTTTCACTGTAATAGATTGAATAGCATTTGCCTTCCTGCCTGCCAGCTTCTGTGTCAGGCTCACAGTGGATACTGTGCCTACTTGCCCAGTGCCACCACTCATATCTGGTGTCACAATAGCTTAAGCTTGCATTTAAAAACAAAAAAAATGTTTTCACTGTAATAGATTGAATAGTAGTTAGTTGTCTGCCAGCTTCTGTGTCAGGCTCACAGTGGATACTGTGCCCACTTGCCCAGTGCCACCACTCATATCTGGTGTCACAATAGCTTAAGCTTGCATTTGAAAACAAACATTTTTTTTCACTGTAATAGATTGAATAGCAGTTAGTTGTCTGCCAGCTTCTGTGTCAGGCTCACACTGGATACTGTGCCCACTTTCCCAGTGCCACCACTCATATCTGGTGGCACAATAGCCTGCATTTAAAAACCCACACATTTTTTTTCACACTGTTATAGATTGAATAGCAGTTAGTTGTCTGCAAGCGTCTGTGTGTCAGGCTCACAGTGGATACTGTGCCCACTTGCCCAGTGCCACCACTCATATCTGGTGTCACAATAGCTTAAGCTTGCATTTAAAAACATTTTTTTTTTCACTGTAATCGATTGAATAGCAGTTAGTTATCTGCCAGCGTCTGTGTCAGGCTCACAGTGGATACTGTGCCCACTTGCCCAGTGCCACCACTCATATCTGGTGTCACAATAGCTTGCATTTAAAAACAAAAACATTTTTTTCATGGTAATGGATTAATTAGCAGTTAGTTGTCTGCAAGCGTCTGTTTGTCAGGCCAACAGTGTGTACTCTGCCAGTGTGCACAGTTCCACTCATATCTGGTGGCACAATAGCGTGCATTTAAAAACCCACAAACTTTTTTTCACTGTAATAGATTGAATAGCAGTTAGTTGTCTGCAAGCGTCTGTGTGTCAGGCCAACAGCGTGTACTATGCCAACCTCTGCGAGTGCACATTGCCACTCATATCTGGTGTCACAATAGCGTGCATTTAAAAACAAAAAACTTTTTTCACTGTTATAGATTGAATAGCAGTTACTTGTCTTCAAGCGGGTGTGTCAGGCCAACAGCATGTACTCTGCCACTGCACAGTGCCACTCATGTATGTACGTAGTGGGGAATTACGATGAAGCATAAACATAATTAACCCCATTCAACCTCCCCCAATAACGACAGACAACGTGGTATGGATGAACAGGCCACAGCATTTATTATAACATAAATAAATTACTGTATAACACACCCATAACTCCATATATTAAACTCTTCTTTCTGTAACGAAATTGTTAGCAACAAAACATAAATAACATATATATATAAATAACAACTCAACATACAGTGCTATACAGAGAAGCCCCCGTCCTTGCCAATAAAAACCTGCAGTGGCTCCTAAACACCACTGCCTCTCACCTCCCCCCCCGTCATAAAAAACATAATCCAATGCCTGCCATCAGCCGACCTTATCCACGCTCGATGGGCACGAGACCTCAGGCAACCTAAAGTTAAACCTTTTGAAGCAGGGGAGGCTGAGACCTGTAAACATGAGGAACTTATTCCATCCTTAACATAACCACACTTAATTGGCAAGGACATACACCCGACTCGCTGTGACTAACTAAACCTACGCGGGGTGGGCGGGCGGGAAGCTGTTCACTGGCCCGAATCCCAAGTGGCACTGAGGTAAGACCTCCCCCCTGCTAGCTCACATAGCCCTAACCCCCACCCACACAATACACCCACTATCAAAGACCCTCCCCTGCATCTATCCCCACACTCCTACATGTGCCCTTGTCCGCTTAGCTGCGCTATCTCCCCAGGGCCTTATCTGGTCTTACAGTAGCTTGCACGCATAGTACTACTAATCCAAAAAAAATGACAGGCAGAGGCAGGCCACCCCGCAGGGGCCATCGTGGTCGTGGTGCTGTGATTCCCTTTTGTCCTAGAATAATGCCCACTTTTAAGAGGCCACGTACCCTGAACTTGAAAAGTTCTGAGGACATAGTTGACTGGCTAACACAGAACACCCAATCTTCTACAGCTTCCACTCAGAACCTTGACGCACCATCCTCCTCCAGCTTAGCTTCGGGCACCTCTCAAGATACCACTCACCCGCCTGCCGCCACCACCAACACTAGCACCACAGCTGCTTCACTTTATCTATTTACACATCCATTTGAAGAAATGAGTGATGCGCAACCATTATTGCCAGAGGATGTAGATAACAGGGATATGACTCAGGCAGGCAGCATTACACACATGGACGTACGGTGTGATGATGATGATGTTGTACCCGCTGCTGCTTCCTTTGCTGAGTTGTCAGATACAAGTGAAGCGGTTGATGATGACAATGTGTCCGTGGATGACACGTGGGTGCCCGCTCGGCAAGAAGAAGAACAGGGCGAAAGTTCAGATGGGGAGACAGAGAGGAGGAGGAGGAGATGAGTTAGAAGCAGGGGGAGGTCGTTGCAAGGAGCTAGTGGCACAGTCAGACAGCATGCATCGGCACCCGGGGTCAGCCCGACAGCACGCCAATCAATGCATGCTGTGTCCACCACCAGAATTACGTCATTGCAGAGCTCAGCAGCGTGGCATTTTTTTTGTGTGTCTGCCTCTGACAACAGCGATGCCATTTGCAACCTGTGCCAAAAGAAACTGAGTCGTGGGAAGTCCAACACCCACCTAAGTACAACTGCTTTGCCTAGGCACATGATCGCACATCACAAACGCCTACCACTGGTACCACTGTATACCACTGCTGTCCTCCTTGCCCCCTCTCAACCATCCGCAACTCCATCTCTCGCCTTGAGCAGTTCCCGCTCATCTGCCCACAGTCAGGTGTCTGTCAAGGACATAGCAAAAAACACAAAAATAGGTCGCGCTAAACAGAAAAAGTAAATAGTAATCACATATATTAGAAGTATCAATATAGAATAAAAATAAACACAAATATGAACAATATAGTCCTGATATGTAATAGGCTTCTTGTGGGTTCCAATAGGCTAGTAGAGACTTGAGTATATAATGTATTCAGTGGGAAGCTGGGTCTTCTATGGCTTGGGAAATCTTGACTCAATGATGGATATGCAAATGAAAAAAACAGAGAAACTCCAATAGTGCAAACTGTGTTTGAGTAAACAAAATAGGATAAATATTAGGGAGATATTGCACTCACCTATTCGAGAGCATATACTTGCTCAAGTGTGATAAGCATTCAGTGGCGTTTTCCCCCCACTGGTGGGATATAGGTGTAGATAAATCCTCGGTATGAAAGAAAAATAAAAGCCAAATATAGTGCTCACTGTATAAGTAATAAAAATGAGTCTGTAAAGTAAATAAAGTACTCACATTTGTATGAGCAGGATATACTGCTCAATATGATGGCATGGGTGGTATAATCCCCACCTAGGATTCTTTGAACGGCTGTCGGCTCCAAAGTGACTTGTGACCAGGTAGAAAAATAGATTAAAATAGAGGTATAAAAATAAAAAGTATATGGCAAGTATATAGTGTAAGAGCCAATATTACTTTATTAATTTAGTAAAAATATATAAAAATAGCCAAAACGCGTTTCGCCACACAGGGCTTTATCAACTGGCAATAATCATTATTGCCAGTTGATAAAGCCCTGTGTGGCGAAACGCGTTTTGGCTCTTACACTATATACTTGCCATATACTTTTTATTTTTATACCTCTATTTTAATCTATTTTTCTACCTGGTCACAAGTCACTTTGGAGCCGACAGCCGTTCAAAGAATCCTAGGTGGGGATTATACCACCCATGCCATCATATTGAGCAGTATATCCTGCTCATACAAATGTGAGTACTTTATTTACTTTACAGACTCATTTTTATTACTTATACAGTGAGCACTATATTTGGCTTTTATTTTTCTTTCATACCGAGGATTTATCTACACCTATATCCCACCAGTCGGGGGAAAACGCCACTGAATGCTTATCACACTTGAGCAAGTATATGCTCTCGAATAGGTGAGTGCAATATCTCCCTAATATTTATCCTATTTTGTTTACTCAAACACAGTTTGCACTATTGGAGTTTCTCTGTTTTTTTCATTTGCATATCCATCATTGAGTCAAGATTTCCCAAGCCATAGAAGACCCAGCTTCCCACTGAATACATTATATACTCAAGTCTCTACTAGCCTATTGGAACCCACAAGAAGCCTATTACATATCAGGACTATATTGTTCATATTTGTGTTTATTTTTGTTCTATATTGATACTTCTAATATATGTGATTACTATTTACTTTTTATGTTTAGCGCGACCTATTTTTGTGTTTTTTGCTATTTCTTCTTTGGGGACATTGGAGGGAACCTCATACCCATAGGTTGCAGCTTTCAATTTGTTCCTTTCCCTTTAGATCACTCAGAGCTGATCCTCTACCCATTTTCTGTCTGTCAAGGACATGTTTGAGCGTAAGAAGCCAATGTCAGAAAGTCACCCCCTTGCCCAGCGTCTGACAGCTGGCTTGTCTAAACTATTAGCCCACCAGCTTTTACCATACAAGCTGGTGGAGTCTGAGGCGTTCAAAAAAGTTGTAGCTATTGGGACACCGCAGTGGAAGGTACCCGGACGAAATTTCTTTTCACAAAAGGCAATCCCCAACCTGTACTCGATTGTGCAAAAGGAAGTAATGGCATGTCTGGCACACAGTGTTGGGGCAAGGGTCCATCTGACCACTGATACCTGGTCTGCAAAGCATGATCAGGGCAGGTATATCACCTACACTGCGCATTGGGTAAACCTGCTGACGGCTGCCAAGCATGGAATGCGTGGCTCTGCAGAGGAGTTGGTGACACCGCCACGACTTGCAGGCAGGCCTGCTGCCACCTCCTCTACTCCTCCTACTCCATCCTCTTCCATAACCTCCTCGGCTGAGTCCTCTTCTGCTGCTGCGTCTTGCTCTACATCAACGGCACCCCCCCCAGCTCCCCATGTACTATTCCACATCCCGGATACGGCAGTGTCACGCCGTCTTGGGTTTGACTTGCTTGAAAGCAGAGAGTCACACCGGACAAGCACTCTTGTCTGCCCTGAACGCACAGGTGGAAAAGTGGCTGACTCCGCAGCAACTGGATATTGGCAAAGTGGTTTGGGACAACGGAAGAAATTTGTTGGCGGCATTGAAGTTGGGCAAGTTGACACATGTGCCGTGCATGGCACATGTGTGTAATCTGATCGTACAACGCTTTGTGCATAAGTACACAGGCTTACAGGACGTCCTGAAGCAGGCCAGGAAGGTGTGTGGCCATTTCAGGCGTTCCTACACGGCCATGGTGCACTTTGCAGATATCCAGCGGCGAAACAACATGGCAGTGAGGCGCTTGATTTGCGACAGCCCGACACGTTGGAATTCAACACTCCTAAAGTTCGACCGCCTGCTCCAACAAGAAAAAGCCATTAATGAATAGTTGTATGACCTGGGTGCTAGGACAGCCTCTGGGGAGCTGGGATTTTTTTTGCCACGTTACTGGACGCTCATGCGCAATGCCTGTAGGCTCATGCGTCCTTTTGAGGAGGTGACAAACCTAGTCAGTCGCACCGAAGGCACCATCAGCAACATCATGCCATTTGTTTTCTTCCTGGAGTGTGCCCTGCAGCCGTAGATGAGCGTGAATAGGAAGAGGAAGAGTTGTGGTCACCATCACCACCAGAAACAGCCTTATCAGCATCACTTGCTGGAACTGCGGCAACGCTGGAAGAGGATTGTGAGGAAGAGGAGTCAGAGGAGGAATGTGGCTTTGAGGAGGAGGAGGAAGACCAACCACAACAGGCATCCCAGGGTGCTCGTTGTCACCTACCTGGTACCCGTGGTGTTGATCGTGGCTGGGGGGAGGAAAATACCTTCATTGACATCACTGAGGAGAAGGAACGGGAAATGAGTAGCTCGGCATCCAAACTTGTGCAAATGGGGTCTTTCATGCTGTTGTGCCTGTTGAGGGACCCTCGTATAAAAAGGCTGAAGGAGAACGACCTGTACTGGGTGTCCACGCTACTAGACCCCCGGTATAAGCAGAAAGTGGCGGAAATTTTACCAAATTACAACAAGTCGGAAAGGATGCAGCATTTGCAAAATAAATTAAAAAGTATGCTTTACACAGCGTATAAAGGTGATATCACAGCACAACGGGAATCTAACAGGGGAAGAGGTGAAAGTCATCCTCCTCCTCCCACGACCACGCCGGCAAGGACAGGAAGCTTTAAAGACGTGTTGTTGATGGAGGACATGCGGAGCTTTTTACGTCCTATGCATCGCCACAGCCCTTCGGGATCCACCCTCAGAGAACGACTTGACCGACAGGTAGCAGACTACCTCACCTTAACTGCAGATATCGACACTCTGAGGTCCGATGAACCCTGTGACTACTGGGTGTGCAGGCTTGACCTGTGGCCTGAGCTATCCCAATTTGCGATAGAACTTCTGGCCTGCCCCGCTTCAAGTGTCCTGTCAGAAAGGACCTTCAGTGCAGCAGGAGGTATTGTCACTGAGAAGAGAAGTCTAGGTCAAAAAAGTCTAGATTACCTCACACTTATTAAGATGAATGAGGGATGGATCCCGAAGGGACTGACAGTGGGCGATACATTCGACTAAAAAAGGCCTGATGAGATGAGCTGCCTTGGGCTAAAAATGGTCCACACGCTGCTGTATTTTAGCTCTGAATGCCGGTTGACTTGCGTGACTTATCCGCCACCAACTAGGGTTCAAGCCGCAATGTTTTAGGGCACTTTCTGCCTGGGAAACAAACATCAATTTTTATGGCCGCTGCTACAGCAGTGGCTGCAACAATACCTAATTTTTCAGGCATGTGTACATGCCTAATTTTTCGGCCCTCTGGTGCTGCACTATGGCTTCAAAAACCAAACCAAAAAAAGGCACATAACAGGGATTAAACTGATAGGAATAGTACTACTTAACACACCACTCCTATCTGGTGGCACATTAGATTGCACGCGCAGTGCCCCACATTTGAAGTAGGAGGACCGACCAAGCATCTTTTTCCATCTCCCGGTTGCTAAAATCGATGCCATATACACGTCCCCTGATAGGGCACCAGCTCGTTATTCTCTTTTTCACTTCACTAGGGACACTTTACTGCACTATTGGCACTTAGACCCACTCTTTGTCTTGCACACTGTTATTCCTAGCCAGCATCTGTGATGGGAAATCAGGCAGTCATCTAAATGTTTAGATTGAGCTTTAGCTTAGAACACCCTTGAAGGTGTTTAAGGAGATTAGGACTAGTTTAGAAGATTCGTCTCTGGGTCTTTATAGCCCTTCTACCTATCAAGCATTTCTGGAAACTAGCTAAGAGAAAGGGTGGCTGTGTGTCTGTGATACATTTAACTTTATATCACCTTAATGACACTTTATCACTCCGGTCTCCATACTCTCTGCCTATACCCATCTATTTAGAGGGAATTTCCTTGCCCCTGCCAATATTATTTAATAGGTAATAGTATTACCATTATTGCACAATTAGGTCTCTGAGGACAGGTGCCAATCCATATCTGCCAAGTGACCCTATGTAGGGGGAACAGTCCCTATTCTGCTCTGTGTCAGTGTGTATCAGGGGCTCTGAGGATAGGTGTCAATCCATATCTGCCAAGTGACCCTATGTAGGGGGAACAGTCTCTATTCTGCTCTGTGTCAGAATGTAGCAGGGGCTCTGAGGACAGGTGTCAATCCATATCTGCCAAGTGACCCTATGTAGGGGGAACAGTCTCTATTCTGCTCTGTGTCAGTGTGTATCATGGTCTCTGAGGACAGGTGTCAATCCATATCTGCCAAGTGACCCTATGTAGGGGGAACAGTCTCTATTCTGCTCTGTGTCAGTGTGTATCATGGTCTCTGAGGACAGGTGTCAATCCATACCTGCCAAGTGACCCTACGTAGGAGGAACAGTCCCCACTCTGTGTCAGTGTGTATCAGGGATCCTTAGGATAGGTTTCAATCCACATCTGCCAAGTGACCCTATGTAGGGGGAATAGTCCCTATTCTGCTCTGTGTCAGTGTGTATCAGGTTCTCCGAGGACAGGTGTCAATCCATATGTCAAGGTGTAAATATGTCATATGTCCGGTGTCAATCCATATCCATTGTGATTTAGTAATGTTAGGTGATTTATGCCCTTTATGGATTAAAATCAGACTCTGCATCAACTGTGTAATTTTCCATGGGAGTTTTGCCATGGATCCCCCTCTGGCATGCCACAGTCCAGGTGTTAGTCCCCTTGAAACAACTAAACAACTTTTCCATCACTTTTGTGGCCAGAAAGAGTCCCTGTGGGTTTTAAAATTCACCTGCATACACTGTATACCTACTGCACTTACTGTATCTCCCTCTACTGTAATGTAACCTGTAAAGTGCTGAGTACACCTGTTAGTGCTATATAAATAAAATATACATACACTGTATACCTACTGTACTTACTGTACCTCCCACTACTGTAATATAACCTGTAAAGTGCTGAGTACACCTGTTAGCGCTACATAAATAAAATATACATACACTGTATACCTACTGCACTTACTGTATCTCCCTCTACTGTAATGTAACCTGTAAAGTGCTGAGTACACCTGTTAGCGCTATATAAATAAAATATACATACACTGTATACCTACTGCACTTACTGTATCTCCCTCTACTGTAATGTAACGTGTAAAGTGCTGAGTACACCTGTTAGCTCTCTATAAAAAATATACATACACTGTATACCTACTGCACTTACTGTACCTCCCTCTACTGTAATGTAACCTGTAAAGTGCTGAGTACAACTGTTAGTGCTATATAAATAATATATACATACACTGTATACCTACTGCACTTACTGTACCTCCCTCTACTGTAATGTAACCTGTAAAGTGCTGAGTACAACTGTTAGTGCTATATAAATAATATATACATACACTGTATACCTACTGCACTTACTGTACCTCCCTCTACTGTAATGTAACCTGTAAAGTGCTGAGTACATCTGTTAGTGCTATATAAATAAACTATACATACACTGTATACCTACTGCACTTACTGTACCTCCCTCGACTGTAATGTAACCTGTAAAGTGCTGAGTACACCTGTTAGTGCTATATAATAAAATATACATACACTGTACACCTACTGCACTTACTGTACCTCCCTCTACTGTAATGTAACCTGTAAAGTGCTGAGTACAACTGTTAGTGCTATATAAATAATATATACATACACTGTATACCTACTGCACTTACTGTACCTCCCTCTACTGTAATGTAACCTGTAAAGTGCTGAGTACATCTGTTAGTGCTATATAAATAAACTATACATACACTGTATACCTACTGCACTTACTGTACCTCCCTCGACTGTAATGTAACCTGTAAAGTGCTGAGTACACCTGTTAGCGCTATATAAATAAAATATACATACACTGTATACCTACTGCACTTACTGTATCTCCCTCTACTGTAATGTAACCTGTAAAGTGCTGAGTACACCTGTTAGTGCTATATAAATAAAATATACATACACTGTATACCTACTGTACTTACTGTACCTCCATCTACTGTAATGTAACCTGTAAAGTGCTGAGTACACCTGTTAGCGCTATATAAAAAATATACATACACTGTATACTTACTGCACTTACTGTACCTCCATCTACTGTAATGTAACCTGTAAAGTGCCGTGTACACCTGTTAGTGCTATATAAATAAAATATACATACACTGTATACCTACTGCACTTACTGTACCTCCCTCTACTGTAATGTAACCTGTAAAGTGCTGAGTACATCTGTTAGCGCTATATAGATAAACTATACATACACTGTATACCTACTGCACTTACTGTACCTCCCTCTACTGTAATGTAGCCTGTAAAGTGCTGAATACATCTGTTAGCGCTATATAAATAAACTATACATACACTGTATACCTACTGCACTTACTGTACCTCCCTCTACTGTAATGTAACCTGTAAAGTGCTGAGTACACCTGTTAGCGCTATATAAATAAAATATACATACACTGTATACCTACTGCACTTATTGTACCTCCCTCTACTGTAATGTAACCTGTAAAGTGCTGAGTACACCTGTTAGCGCTATATAAATAAAATATACATACACTGTATACCTACTGCACTTATTGTACCTCCCTCTACTGTAATGTAACCTGTAAAGTGCTGAGTACACCTGTTAGCGCTATATAAATAAAATATACATACACTGTATACCTACTGCACTTATTGTACCTCCCTCTACTGTAATGTAACCTGTAAAGTGCTGAGTACACCTGTTAGCGCTATATAAATAAAATATACATACACTGTATACCTACTGCACTTACTGTACCTCCCTCTACTGTAATGTAACCTGTAACGTGCTGAGTACACCTGTTAGTGCTATATAAATAATATATACATACACTGTATACCTACTGCACTTACTGTACCTCCCACTACTGTAATGTAACCTGTAAAGTGCTGAGTACATCTGTTAGCGCTATATAAATAAACTATACATACACTGTATACCTACTGCACTTACTGTACCTCCCTCTACTGTAATGCAACCTGTAAAGTGCTGAGTACAACTGTTAGTGCTATATAAATAATATATACATACACTGTATACCTACTGCACTTACTGTACCTCCCTCTACTGTAATGTAACCTGTAAAGTGCTGAGTACATCTGTTAGCGCTATATAAATAAACTATACATACACTGTATACCTACTGCACCTATTGTACCTCCCTCTACTGTAATGTAACCTGTAAAGTGCTGAGTACACCTGTTAGTGCTATATAAATAAAATATACATTTTATTCTCGGGACGAGAATATCATTTTGCCTCTCTATAAATCACTGGTAAGACCACATATTGAATATGCTGTGCAATTTTGGGCACCTGTTCTAAAGAAGGATATCATGGCACTAGAAAAAGTGCAGAGGCGGGCTACAAAATTAATAAAAGGAATGGAACATATCAGCTATGAAGAAAGGTTAACAAATTTAAACCTATTTAGTTTAGAAAAACGTCGCCTGAGAGGGGATATGATAACATTATACAAATATATTCGGGGCCAATACAAACCATTGTGTGGAAATCTATTCACAAACCGGACTTTACATAGGACACGAGGCCATGCGTTTAGACTGGAAGAAAGAAGATTTCGTCTAAGGCAAAGGAAAGGTTTTTTTACTGTAAGAACAATCAGGATGTGGAATTCTCTGCCTGAAGAAGTGGTTTTATCAGAGTCCATACAGATGTTCAAACAGCTACTAGATGCATACTTGCAAAGACAGAATATTCAAGGATATAATCTTTCAATGTAGGGTAATAACTGCTTGATTCAAGGATACATCTGACTGCCATTCTGGGGTCAAGAAGGAATTTTTTGTCCTAGCTTGTTGCAAAATTGTGCTTCAAACTGGGTTTTTTTTTTTTTTTTTTTTTTCTTTTGGATCAACAGCAAAAAACAGGTGTGAGGAAGGCTGAACTTGATGGACGCAAGTCTCTTTTCAGCTATCTAACTATGTAACTATGTAACCATGTAACTATGTAATACATACACTGTATACCTACTGCACTTACTGTACCTCCCTCTACTGTAATGTAACCTGTAAAGTGCTGAGTACACCTGTTAGTGCTATATAATAAAATATACATACACTGTACACCTACTGCACTTACTGTACCTCCCTCTACTGTAATGTAACCTGTAAAGTGCTGAGTACAACTGTTAGTGCTATATAAATAATATATAAATACACTGTATACCTACTGCACTTACTGTACCTCCCTCTACTGTAATGTAACCTGTAAAGTGCTGAGTACATCTGTTAGTGCTATATAAATAAACTATACATACACTGTATACCTACTGCACTTACTGTACCTCCCTCGACTGTAATGTAACCTGTAAAGTGCTGAGTACACCTGTTAGCGCTATATAAATAAAATATACATACACTGTATACCTACTGCACTTACTGTATCTCCCTCTACTGTAATGTAACCTGTAAAGTGCTGAGTACACCTGTTAGTGCTATATAAATAAAATATACATACACTGTATACCTACTGTACTTACTGTACCTCCATCTACTGTAATGTAACCTGTAAAGTGCTGAGTACACCTGTTAGCGCTATATAAAAAATATACATACACTGTATACTTACTGCACTTACTGTACCTCCATCTACTGTAATGTAACCTGTAAAGTGCCGTGTACACCTGTTAGTGCTATATAAATAAAATATACATACACTGTATACCTACTGCACTTACCGTACCTCCCTCTACTGTAATGTAACCTGTAAAGTGCTGAGTACATCTGTTAGCGCTATGTAGATAAACTATACATACACTGTATACCTACTGCACTTACTGTACCTCCCTCTACTGTAATGTAGCCTGTAAAGTGCTGAATACATCTGTTAGCGCTATATAAATAAACTATACATACACTGTATACCTACTGCACTTACTGTACCTCCCTCTACTGTAATGTAACCTGTAAAGTGCTGAGTACACCTGTTAGCACTATATAAATAAAATATACATACACTGTATACCTACTGCACTTATTGTACCTCCCTCTACTGTAATGTAACCTGTAAAGTGCTGAGTACACCTGTTAGCGCTATATAAATAAAATATACATACACTGTATACCTACTTCACTTACTGTACCTCCCTCTACTGTAATGTAACCTGTAAAGTGCTGAGTACACCTGTTAGTGTTATATAAATAATATATACATACACTGTATACCTACTGCACTTACTGTACCTCCCACTACTGTAATGTAACCTGTAAAGTGCTGAGTACATCTGTTAGCGCTATATAAATAAACTATACATACACTGTATACCTACTGCACTTACTGTACCTCCCTCTACTGTAATGTAACCTGTAAAGTGCTGAGTACAACTGTTAGTGCTATATAAATAAAATATACATACACTGTATACCTACTGCACTTACTGTACCTCCCTTTACTGTAATGTAACCTGTAAAGTGCTGAGTACAACTGTTAGTGCTATATAAATAATATATACATACACTGTATACCTACTGCACCTACTGTACCTCCCTCTTCTGTAATGTAAACTGTAAAGTGAAGAGTACATCTGTTAGCGCTATATAAATAAACTATACATACACTGTATACCTACTGCACTTACTGTACCTCCCTCGACTGTAATGTAACCTGTAAAGTGCTGAGTACACCTGTTAGTGCTATATAAATAAAATATACATACACTGTATACCTACTGCACTTACTGTACCTCCCTCTACTGTAATGTAACCTGTAAAGTGCTGAGTACAACTGTTAGTGCTATATAAATAATATATACATACACTGTATACCTACTGCACCTACTGTACCTCCCTCTTCTGTAATGTAAACTGTAAAGTGAAGAGTACATCTGTTAGCGCTATATAAATAAACTATACATACACTGTATACCTACTGCACTTACTGTACCTCCCTCGACTGTAATGTAACCTGTAAAGTGCTGAGTACACCTGTTTGCGCTATATAAATAAAATATACATACACTGTATACCTACTGCACTTACTGTATCTCCCTCTACTGTAATGTAACCTGTAAAGTGCTGAGTATACCTGTTAGTGCTATATAAATAAAATATACATACACTGTATACCTACTGCACTTACTGTACCTCCCTCTACTGTAATGTAAACTGTAACATGCTGAGTACACCTGTTAGCGCTATATAAATAATATATACATACACTGTATACCTACTGCACTTACTGTACCTCCCTCTACTGTAATGCAACCTGTAAAGTGCTGAGTACATCTGTTAGCGCTATATAAATAAACTATACATACACTGTATACCTACTGCACTTACTGTACCTCCCTCGACTGTAATGTAACCTGTAAAGTGCTGAGTACACCTGTTAGTGCTATATAAATAAAATATACATACACTGTATACCTACTGCACTTACTGTATCTCCCTCTACTGTAATGTAACCTGTAAAGTGCTGAGTACACCTGTTAGTGCTATATAAATAAAATATACATACACTGTATACCTACTGTACTTACTGTACCTCCCTCTACTGTAATGTAACCTGTAAAGTGCTGAGTACACCTGTTAGCGCTATATAAAAAATATACATACACTGTATACTTACTGCACTTACTGTACCTCCATCTACTGTAATGTAACCTGTAAAGTGCCGTGTACACCTGTTAGTGCTATATAAATAAAATATACATACACTGTATACCTACTGCACTTACTTTACCTCCCTCTACTGTAATGTAGCCTGTAAAGTGCTGAATACATCTGTTAGCGCTATATAAATAAACTATACATACACTGTATACCTACTGCACTTACTGTACCTCCCTCTACTGTAATGTAACCTGTAAAGTGCTGAGTACACCTGTTAGCGCTATATAAATAAAATATACATACACTGTATACCTACTGCACTTATTGTACCTCCCTCTACTGTAATGTAACCTGTAAAGTGCTGAGTACACCTGTTAGCGCTATATAAATAAAATATACATACACTGTATACCTACTGCACTTATTGTACCTGTAACGGACCGTTTCAGCATATGAGGGGATAAAATGCGTTTAGGCGATAATCCCCTTTTCTGGATACAGGCACAGCTACTGCAGAACACCACACTCCCGATCTGGATACGAAATCACACTACCTGCTGTTCTGGAAAATAAACATGTCATCAATATACGCTTGATTTAGCATTGTTACATAGTCTCTGAAACAGATGCAAACTCAAGCATGAAATCGTGTCATGTGCGCAATCTTGTCCTTTCTCGTACTTTTTTTATTTTTATATTATTTGATCAAATCATCTCTTTTTAATTCTCCTCCATATCTTTCATTGTATCTCCTCAGCTGCACAATCTGATACAGTCTCTGAGTTTCGACCTTACTTTTCACTCGTACTATTCTCCCTTCACTGATTTTCCTGTGAATCGCTGGACATCAAATATACTACAAATCGCCTAATTCCACGTTAATGCATGTGGGTAGCTTTTTATGATACTTGGATGCAGATGATTAACTTGCTTTTGCAAATTGTATTCACCCTTCACTTACTAGTGTGTTCATGTATGTTACTTCATATTGTAATAGCAATAAATGCACAGTATACCTATGGTACTTACTGTACCTCTCTCTATTGTAATTAGTGATGTACCGAACTGTTCGCTGGTGAATAGTTCCTGGCGAACATAGCGTGTTCGCGTTCGCCGCCGCGGGCGAACACATGCGCGGTTTGATCCGCCCCATATTCGTCATCATTGATTAAACTTTGACCCTGTGCCTTACGGTCAGCAGACACATTCCCTCCCACCTCCTGTACAGCATCCATTTTAGATTCATTCTGAAGCTGCATGCTTAGTGAGAGGAGGGAAAGTGTAGATGCTGCTGATTTAATAGGGAAATTGATAGCTAGGCTAGGGTATTCAGTGTCCACTACAGTCCTGAAGGACTCATCTGATCTCTGCTGTAAGGACAGCACCCCAAAAAGCCCTTTTTAGGGCTAGAACATCAGTCTGCTTTTTTTTTCTCTGTAATGTAATTTAATGTAGTTGCCTGCCTGCCTGCCAGCTTCTGTGTCAGGCTCACATTGGATAATGTGCCCACTTGCCCAGTGCCACCACTCATATCTGGTGTCACAATAGCTTGAGCTTGCATTTAAAAACAATTTTTTTTTCACTGTAATAGATTGAATAGCAGTTAGATGTCTGCCAGCGCCTGTGTCAGGCTCACAGTGGATACTGTGCCTACTTGCCCAGTGCCACCACTCATATCTGGTGTGACAATAGCTTAAGCTTGCATTTAAAAACAAAAATTAGTTTTCACTGTAATAGATTGAATAGCATTTGCCTTCCTGCCTGCCAGCTTCTGTGTCAGGCTCACAGTGGATACTGTGCCTACTTGCCCAGTGCCACCACTCATATCTGGTGTCACAATAGCTTAAGCTTGCATTTAAAAACAAAAAAAATGTTTTCACTGTAATAGATTGAATAGTAGTTAGTTGTCTGCCAGCTTCTGTGTCAGGCTCACAGTGGATACTGTGCCCACTTGCCCAGTGCCACCACTCATATCTGGTGTCACAATAGCTTAAGCTTGCATTTGAAAACAAACATTTTTTTTCACTGTAATAGATTGAATAGCAGTTAGTTGTCTGCCAGCTTCTGTGTCAGGCTCACACTGGATACTGTGCCCACTTTCCCAGTGCCACCACTCATATCTGGTGGCACAATAGCCTGCATTTAAAAACCCACACATTTTTTTTCACACTGTTATAGATTGAATAGCAGTTAGTTGTCTGCAAGCGTCTGTGTGTCAGGCTCACAGTGGATACTGTGCCCACTTGCCCAGTGCCACCACTCATATCTGGTGTCACAATAGCTTAAGCTTGCATTTAAAAACATTTTTTTTTTCACTGTAATCGATTGAATAGCAGTTAGTTATCTGCCAGCGTCTGTGTCAGGCTCACAGTGGATACTGTGCCCACTTGCCCAGTGCCACCACTCATATCTGGTGTCACAATAGCTTGCATTTAAAAACAAAAACATTTTTTTCATGGTAATGGATTAATTAGCAGTTAGTTGTCTGCAAGCGTCTGTTTGTCAGGCCAACAGTGTGTACTCTGCCAGTGTGCACAGTTCCACTCATATCTGGTGGCACAATAGCGTGCATTTAAAAACCCACAAACTTTTTTTCACTGTAATAGATTGAATAGCAGTTAGTTGTCTGCAAGCGTCTGTGTGTCAGGCCAACAGCGTGTACTATGCCAACCTCTGCGAGTGCACATTGCCACTCATATCTGGTGTCACAATAGCGTGCATTTAAAAACAAAAAACTTTTTTCACTGTTATAGATTGAATAGCAGTTACTTGTCTTCAAGCGGGTGTGTCAGGCCAACAGCATGTACTCTGCCACTGCACAGTGCCACTCATGTATGTACGTAGTGGGGAATTACGATGAAGCATAAACATAATTAACCCCATTCAACCTCCCCCAATAACGACAGACAACGTGGTATGGATGAACAGGCCACAGCATTTATTATAACATAAATAAATTACTGTATAACACACCCATAACTCCATATATTAAACTCTTCTTTCTGTAACGAAATTGTTAGCAACAAAACATAAATAACATATATATATAAATAACAACTCAACATACAGTGCTATACAGAGAAGCCCCCGTCCTTGCCAATAAAAACCTGCAGTGGCTCCTAAACACCACTGCCTCTCACCTCCCCCCCCGTCATAAAAAACATAATCCAATGCCTGCCATCAGCCGACCTTATCCACGCTCGATGGGCACGAGACCTCAGGCAACCTAAAGTTAAACCTTTTGAAGCAGGGGAGGCTGAGACCTGTAAACATGAGGAACTTATTCCATCCTTAACATAACCACACTTAATTGGCAAGGACATACACCCGACTCGCTGTGACTAACTAAACCTACGCGGGGTGGGCGGGCGGGAAGCTGTTCACTGGCCCGAATCCCAAGTGGCACTGAGGTAAGACCTCCCCCCTGCTAGCTCACATAGCCCTAACCCCCACCCACACAATACACCCACTATCAAAGACCCTCCCCTGCATCTATCCCCACACTCCTACATGTGCCCTTGTCCGCTTAGCTGCGCTATCTCCCCAGGGCCTTATCTGGTCTTACAGTAGCTTGCACGCATAGTACTACTAATCCAAAAAAAATGACAGGCAGAGGCAGGCCACCCCGCAGGGGCCATCGTGGTCGTGGTGCTGTGATTCCCTTTTGTCCTAGAATAATGCCCACTTTTAAGAGGCCACGTACCCTGAACTTGAAAAGTTCTGAGGACATAGTTGACTGGCTAACACAGAACACCCAATCTTCTACAGCTTCCACTCAGAACCTTGACGCACCATCCTCCTCCAGCTTAGCTTCGGGCACCTCTCAAGATACCACTCACCCGCCTGCCGCCACCACCAACACTAGCACCACAGCTGCTTCACTTTATCTATTTACACATCCATTTGAAGAAATGAGTGATGCGCAACCATTATTGCCAGAGGATGTAGATAACAGGGATATGACTCAGGCAGGCAGCATTACACACATGGACGTACGGTGTGATGATGATGATGTTGTACCCGCTGCTGCTTCCTTTGCTGAGTTGTCAGATACAAGTGAAGCGGTTGATGATGACAATGTGTCCGTGGATGACACGTGGGTGCCCGCTCGGCAAGAAGAAGAACAGGGCGAAAGTTCAGATGGGGAGACAGAGAGGAGGAGGAGGAGATGAGTTAGAAGCAGGGGGAGGTCGTTGAAAGGAGCTAGTGGCACAGTCAGACAGCATGCATCGGCACCCGGGGTCAGCCCGACAGCACGCCAATCAATGCATGCTGTGTCCACCACCAGAATTACGTCATTGCAGAGCTCAGCAGCGTGGCATTTTTTTTGTGTGTCTGCCTCTGACAACAGCGATGCCATTTGCAACCTGTGCCAAAAGAAACTGAGTCGTGGGAAGTCCAACACCCACCTAAGTACAACTGCTTTGCCTAGGCACATGATCGCACATCACAAACGCCTACCACTGGTACCACTGTATACCACTGCTGTCCTCCTTGCCCCCTCTCAACCATCCGCAACTCCATCTCTCGCCTTGAGCAGTTCCCGCTCATCTGCCCACAGTCAGGTGTCTGTCAAGGACATAGCAAAAAACACAAAAATAGGTCGCGCTAAACAGAAAAAGTAAATAGTAATCACATATATTAGAAGTATCAATATAGAATAAAAATAAACACAAATATGAACAATATAGTCCTGATATGTAATAGGCTTCTTGTGGGTTCCAATAGGCTAGTAGAGACTTGAGTATATAATGTATTCAGTGGGAAGCTGGGTCTTCTATGGCTTGGGAAATCTTGACTCAATGATGGATATGCAAATGAAAAAAACAGAGAAACTCCAATAGTGCAAACTGTGTTTGAGTAAACAAAATAGGATAAATATTAGGGAGATATTGCACTCACCTATTCGAGAGCATATACTTGCTCAAGTGTGATAAGCATTCAGTGGCGTTTTCCCCCCACTGGTGGGATATAGGTGTAGATAAATCCTCGGTATGAAAGAAAAATAAAAGCCAAATATAGTGCTCACTGTATAAGTAATAAAAATGAGTCTGTAAAGTAAATAAAGTACTCACATTTGTATGAGCAGGATATACTGCTCAATATGATGGCATGGGTGGTATAATCCCCACCTAGGATTCTTTGAACGGCTGTCGGCTCCAAAGTGACTTGTGACCAGGTAGAAAAATAGATTAAAATAGAGGTATAAAAATAAAAAGTATATGGCAAGTATATAGTGTAAGAGCCAATATTACTTTATTAATTTAGTAAAAATATATAAAAATAGCCAAAACGCGTTTCGCCACACAGGGCTTTATCAACTGGCAATAATCATTATTGCCAGTTGATAAAGCCCTGTGTGGCGAAACGCGTTTTGGCTCTTACACTATATACTTGCCATATACTTTTTATTTTTATACCTCTATTTTAATCTATTTTTCTACCTGGTCACAAGTCACTTTGGAGCCGACAGCCGTTCAAAGAATCCTAGGTGGGGATTATACCACCCATGCCATCATATTGAGCAGTATATCCTGCTCATACAAATGTGAGTACTTTATTTACTTTACAGACTCATTTTTATTACTTATACAGTGAGCACTATATTTGGCTTTTATTTTTCTTTCATACCGAGGATTTATCTACACCTATATCCCACCAGTCGGGGGAAAACGCCACTGAATGCTTATCACACTTGAGCAAGTATATGCTCTCGAATAGGTGAGTGCAATATCTCCCTAATATTTATCCTATTTTGTTTACTCAAACACAGTTTGCACTATTGGACTTTTTCTGTTTTTTTCATTTGCATATCCATCATTGAGTCAAGATTTCCCAAGCCATAGAAGACCCAGCTTCCCACTGAATACATTATATACTCAAGTCTCTACTAGCCTATTGGAACCCACAAGAAGCCTATTACATATCAGGACTATATTGTTCATATTTGTGTTTATTTTTGTTCTATATTGATACTTCTAATATATGTGATTACTATTTACTTTTTATGTTTAGCGCGACCTATTTTTGTGTTTTTTGCTATTTCTTCTTTGGGGACATTGGAGGGAACCTCATACCCATAGGTTGCAGCTTTCAATTTGTTCCTTTCCCTTTAGATCACTCAGAGCTGATCCTCTACCCATTTTCTGTCTGTCAAGGACATGTTTGAGCGTAAGAAGCCAATGTCAGAAAGTCACCCCCTTGCCCAGCGTCTGACAGCTGGCTTGTCTAAACTATTAGCCCACCAGCTTTTACCATACAAGCTGGTGGAGTCTGAGGCGTTCAAAAAAGTTGTAGCTATTGGGACACCGCAGTGGAAGGTACCCGGACGAAATTTCTTTTCACAAAAGGCAATCCCCAACCTGTACTCGATTGTGCAAAAGGAAGTAATGGCATGTCTGGCACACAGTGTTGGGGCAAGGGTCCATCTGACCACTGATACCTGGTCTGCAAAGCATGATCAGGGCAGGTATATCACCTACACTGCGCATTGGGTAAACCTGCTGACGGCTGCCAAGCATGGAATGCGTGGCTCTGCAGAGGAGTTGGTGACACCGCCACGACTTGCAGGCAGGCCTGCTGCCACCTCCTCTACTCCTCCTACTCCATCCTCTTCCATAACCTCCTCGGCTGAGTCCTCTTCTGCTGCTGCGTCTTGCTCTACATCAACGGCACCCCCCCCAGCTCCCCATGTACTATTCCACATCCCGGATACGGCAGTGTCACGCCGTCTTGGGTTTGACTTGCTTGAAAGCAGAGAGTCACACCGGACAAGCACTCTTGTCTGCCCTGAACGCACAGGTGGAAAAGTGGCTGACTCCGCAGCAACTGGATATTGGCAAAGTGGTTTGGGACAACGGAAGAAATTTGTTGGCGGCATTGAAGTTGGGCAAGTTGACACATGTGCCGTGCATGGCACATGTGTGTAATCTGATCGTACAACGCTTTGTGCATAAGTACACAGGCTTACAGGACGTCCTGAAGCAGGCCAGGAAGGTGTGTGGCCATTTCAGGCGTTCCTACACGGCCATGGTGCACTTTGCAGATATCCAGCGGCGAAACAACATGGCAGTGAGGCGCTTGATTTGCGACAGCCCGACACGTTGGAATTCAACACTCCTAAAGTTCGACCGCCTGCTCCAACAAGAAAAAGCCATTAATGAATAGTTGTATGACCTGGGTGCTAGGACAGCCTCTGGGGAGCTGGGATTTTTTTTGCCACGTTACTGGACGCTCATGCGCAATGCCTGTAGGCTCATGCGTCCTTTTGAGGAGGTGACAAACCTAGTCAGTCGCACCGAAGGCACCATCAGCAACATCATGCCATTTGTTTTCTTCCTGGAGTGTGCCCTGCAGCCGTAGATGAGCGTGAATAGGAAGAGGAAGAGTTGTGGTCACCATCACCACCAGAAACAGCCTTATCAGCATCACTTGCTGGAACTGCGGCAACGCTGGAAGAGGATTGTGAGGAAGAGGAGTCAGAGGAGGAATGTGGCTTTGAGGAGGAGGAGGAAGACCAACCACAACAGGCATCCCAGGGTGCTCGTTGTCACCTACCTGGTACCCGTGGTGTTGATCGTGGCTGGGGGGAGGAAAATACCTTCATTGACATCACTGAGGAGAAGGAACGGGAAATGAGTAGCTCGGCATCCAAACTTGTGCAAATGGGGTCTTTCATGCTGTTGTGCCTGTTGAGGGACCCTCGTATAAAAAGGCTGAAGGAGAACGACCTGTACTGGGTGTCCACGCTACTAGACCCCCGGTATAAGCAGAAAGTGGCGGAAATTTTACCAAATTACAACAAGTCGGAAAGGATGCAGCATTTGCAAAATAAATTAAAAAGTATGCTTTACACAGCGTATAAAGGTGATATCACAGCACAACGGGAATCTAACAGGGGAAGAGGTGAAAGTCATCCTCCTCCTCCCACGACCACGCCGGCAAGGACAGGAAGCTTTAAAGACGTGTTGTTGATGGAGGACATGCGGAGCTTTTTACGTCCTATGCATCGCCACAGCCCTTCGGGATCCACCCTCAGAGAACGACTTGACCGACAGGTAGCAGACTACCTCACCTTAACTGCAGATATCGACACTCTGAGGTCCGATGAACCCTGTGACTACTGGGTGTGCAGGCTTGACCTGTGGCCTGAGCTATCCCAATTTGCGATAGAACTTCTGGCCTGCCCCGCTTCAAGTGTCCTGTCAGAAAGGACCTTCAGTGCAGCAGGAGGTATTGTCACTGAGAAGAGAAGTCTAGGTCAAAAAAGTCTAGATTACCTCACACTTATTAAGATGAATGAGGGATGGATCCCGAAGGGACTGACAGTGGGCGATACATTCGACTAAAAAAGGCCTGATGAGATGAGCTGCCTTGGGCTAAAAATGGTCCACACGCTGCTGTATTTTAGCTCTGAATGCCGGTTGACTTGCGTGACTTATCCGCCACCAACTAGGGTTCAAGCCGCAATGTTTTAGGGCACTTTCTGCCTGGGAAACAAACATCAATTTTTATGGCCGCTGCTACAGCAGTGGCTGCAACAATACCTAATTTTTCAGGCATGTGTACATGCCTAATTTTTCGGCCCTCTGGTGCTGCACTATGGCTTCAAAAACCAAACCAAAAAAAGGCACATAACAGGGATTAAACTGATAGGAATAGTACTACTTAACACACCACTCCTATCTGGTGGCACATTAGATTGCACGCGCAGTGCCCCACATTTGAAGTAGGAGGACCGACCAAGCATCTTTTTCCATCTCCCGGTTGCTAAAATCGATGCCATATACACGTCCCCTGATAGGGCACCAGCTCGTTATTCTCTTTTTCACTTCACTAGGGACACTTTACTGCACTATTGGCACTTAGACCCACTCTTTGTCTTGCACACTGTTATTCCTAGCCAGCATCTGTGATGGGAAATCAGGCAGTCATCTAAATGTTTAGATTGAGCTTTAGCTTAGAACACCCTTGAAGGTGTTTAAGGAGATTAGGACTAGTTTAGAAGATTCTTCTCTGGGTCTTTATAGCCCTTCTACCTATCAAGCATTTCTGGAAACTAGCTAAGAGAAAGGGTGGCTGTGTGTCTGTGATACATTTAACTTTATATCACCTTAATGACACTTTATCACTCCGGTCTCCATACTCTCTGCCTATACCCATCTATTTAGAGGGAATTTCCTTGCCCCTGCCAATATTATTTAATAGGTAATAGTATTACCATTATTGCACAATTAGGTCTCTGAGGACAGGTGCCAATCCATATCTGCCAAGTGACCCTATGTAGGGGGAACAGTCCCTATTCTGCTCTGTGTCAGTGTGTATCAGGGGCTCTGAGGATAGGTGTCAATCCATATCTGCCAAGTGACCCTATGTAGGGGGAACAGTCTCTATTCTGCTCTGTGTCAGAATGTAGCAGGGGCTCTGAGGACAGGTGTCAATCCATATCTGCCAAGTGACCCTATGTAGGGGGAACAGTCTCTATTCTGCTCTGTGTCAGTGTGTATCATGGTCTCTGAGGACAGGTGTCAATCCATATCTGCCAAGTGACCCTATGTAGGGGCAACAGTCTCTATTCTGCTCTGTGTCAGTGTGTATCATGGTCTCTGAGGACAGGTGTCAATCCATACCTGCCAAGTGACCCTACGTAGGAGGAACAGTCCCCACTCTGTGTCAGTGTGTATCAGGGATCCTTAGGATAGGTTTCAATCCACATCTGCCAAGTGACCCTATGTAGGGGGAATAGTCCCTATTCTGCTCTGTGTCAGTGTGTATCAGGTTCTCCGAGGACAGGTGTCAATCCATATGTCAAGGTGTAAATATGTCATATGTCCGGTGTCAATCCATATCCATTGTGATTTAGTAATGTTAGGTGATTTATGCCCTTTATGGATTAAAATCAGACTCTGCATCAACTGTGTAATTTTCCATGGGAGTTTTGCCATGGATCCCCCTCTGGCATGCCACAGTCCAGGTGTTAGTCCCCTTGAAACAACTAAACAACTTTTCCATCACTTTTGTGGCCAGAAAGAGTCCCTGTGGGTTTTAAAATTCACCTGCATACACTGTATACCTACTGCACTTACTGTATCTCCCTCTACTGTAATGTAACCTGTAAAGTGCTGAGTACACCTGTTAGTGCTATATAAATAAAATATACATACACTGTATACCTACTGTACTTACTGTACCTCCCACTACTGTAATATAACCTGTAAAGTGCTGAGTACACCTGTTAGCGCTACATAAATAAAATATACATACACTGTATACCTACTGCACTTACTGTATCTCCCTCTACTGTAATGTAACCTGTAAAGTGCTGAGTACACCTGTTAGCGCTATATAAATAAAATATACATACACTGTATACCTACTGCACTTACTGTATCTCCCTCTACTGTAATGTAACGTGTAAAGTGCTGAGTACACCTGTTAGCTCTCTATAAAAAATATACATACACTGTATACCTACTGCACTTACTGTACCTCCCTCTACTGTAATGTAACCTGTAAAGTGCTGAGTACAACTGTTAGTGCTATATAAATAATATATACATACACTGTATACCTACTGCACTTACTGTACCTCCCTCTACTGTAATGTAACCTGTAAAGTGCTGAGTACAACTGTTAGTGCTATATAAATAATATATACATACACTGTATACCTACTGCACTTACTGTACCTCCCTCTACTGTAATGTAACCTGTAAAGTGCTGAGTACATCTGTTAGTGCTATATAAATAAACTATACATACACTGTATACCTACTGCACTTACTGTACCTCCCTCGACTGTAATGTAACCTGTAAAGTGCTGAGTACACCTGTTAGTGCTATATAATAAAATATACATACACTGTACACCTACTGCACTTACTGTACCTCCCTCTACTGTAATGTAACCTGTAAAGTGCTGAGTACAACTGTTAGTGCTATATAAATAATATATACATACACTGTATACCTACTGCACTTACTGTACCTCCCTCTACTGTAATGTAACCTGTAAAGTGCTGAGTACATCTGTTAGTGCTATATAAATAAACTATACATACACTGTATACCTACTGCACTTACTGTACCTCCCTCGACTGTAATGTAACCTGTAAAGTGCTGAGTACACCTGTTAGCGCTATATAAATAAAATATACATACACTGTATACCTACTGCACTTACTGTATCTCCCTCTACTGTAATGTAACCTGTAAAGTGCTGAGTACACCTGTTAGTGCTATATAAATAAAATATACATACACTGTATACCTACTGTACTTACTGTACCTCCATCTACTGTAATGTAACCTGTAAAGTGCTGAGTACACCTGTTAGCGCTATATAAAAAATATACATACACTGTATACTTACTGCACTTACTGTACCTCCATCTACTGTAATGTAACCTGTAAAGTGCCG
This sequence comes from Pelobates fuscus, assembly GCF_036172605.1. Taxonomy (NCBI): domain Eukaryota; kingdom Metazoa; phylum Chordata; class Amphibia; order Anura; family Pelobatidae; genus Pelobates; species Pelobates fuscus. The sequence goes on from NC_086318.1 coordinate 436,890,516, forward strand.
TGTACACCTGTTAGTGCTATATAAATAAAATATACATACACTGTATACCTACTGCACTTACTGTACCTCCCTCTACTGTAATGTAACCTGTAAAGTGCTGAGTACATCTGTTAGCGCTATATAGATAAACTATACATACACTGTATACCTACTGCACTTACTGTACCTCCCTCTACTGTAATGTAGCCTGTAAAGTGCTGAATACATCTGTTAGCGCTATATAAATAAACTATACATACACTGTATACCTACTGCACTTACTGTACCTCCCTCTACTGTAATGTAACCTGTAAAGTGCTGAGTACACCTGTTAGCGCTATATAAATAAAATATACATACACTGTATACCTACTGCACTTATTGTACCTCCCTCTACTGTAATGTAACCTGTAAAGTGCTGAGTACACCTGTTAGCGCTATATAAATAAAATATACATACACTGTATACCTACTGCACTTATTGTACCTCCCTCTACTGTAATGTAACCTGTAAAGTGCTGAGTACACCTGTTAGCGCTATATAAATAAAATATACATACACTGTATACCTACTGCACTTATTGTACCTCCCTCTACTGTAATGTAACCTGTAAAGTGCTGAGTACACCTGTTAGCGCTATATAAATAAAATATACATACACTGTATACCTACTGCACTTATTGTACCTCCCTCTACTGTAATGTAACCTGTAAAGTGCTGAGTACACCTGTTAGCGCTATATAAATAAAATATACATACACTGTATACCTACTGCACTTACTGTACCTCCCTCTACTGTAATGTAACCTGTAACGTGCTGAGTACACCTGTTAGTGCTATATAAATAATATATACATACACTGTATACCTACTGCACTTACTGTACCTCCCACTACTGTAATGTAACCTGTAAAGTGCTGAGTACATCTGTTAGCGCTATATAAATAAACTATACATACACTGTATACCTACTGCACTTACTGTACCTCCCTCTACTGTAATGCAACCTGTAAAGTGCTGAGTACAACTGTTAGTGCTATATAAATAATATATACATACACTGTATACCTACTGCACTTACTGTACCTCCCTCTACTGTAATGTAACCTGTAAAGTGCTGAGTACATCTGTTAGCGCTATATAAATAAACTATACATACACTGTATACCTACTGCACCTATTGTACCTCCCTCTACTGTAATGTAACCTGTAAAGTGCTGAGTACACCTGTTAGTGCTATATAAATAAAATATACATTTTATTCTCGGGACGAGAATATCATTTTGCCTCTCTATAAATCACTGGTAAGACCACATATTGAATATGCTGTGCAATTTTGGGCACCTGTTCTAAAGAAGGATATCATGGCACTAGAAAAAGTGCAGAGGCGGGCTACAAAATTAATAAAAGGAATGGAACATATCAGCTATGAAGAAAGGTTAACAAATTTAAACCTATTTAGTTTAGAAAAACGTCGCCTGAGAGGGGATATGATAACATTATACAAATATATTCGGGGCCAATACAAACCATTGTGTGGAAATCTATTCACAAACCGGACTTTACATAGGACACGAGGCCATGCGTTTAGACTGGAAGAAAGAAGATTTCGTCTAAGGCAAAGGAAAGGTTTTTTTACTGTAAGAACAATCAGGATGTGGAATTCTCTGCCTGAAGAAGTGGTTTTATCAGAGTCCATACAGATGTTCAAACAGCTACTAGATGCATACTTGCAAAGACAGAATATTCAAGGATATAATCTTTCAATGTAGGGTAATAACTGCTTGATTCAAGGATACATCTGACTGCCATTCTGGGGTCAAGAAGGAATTTTTTGTCCTAGCTTGTTGCAAAATTGTGCTTCAAACTGGGTTTTTTTTTTTTTTTTTTTTTCTTTTGGATCAACAGCAAAAAACAGGTGTGAGGAAGGCTGAACTTGATGGACGCAAGTCTCTTTTCAGCTATCTAACTATGTAACTATGTAACCATGTAACTATGTAATACATACACTGTATACCTACTGCACTTACTGTACCTCCCTCTACTGTAATGTAACCTGTAAAGTGCTGAGTACACCTGTTAGTGCTATATAATAAAATATACATACACTGTACACCTACTGCACTTACTGTACCTCCCTCTACTGTAATGTAACCTGTAAAGTGCTGAGTACAACTGTTAGTGCTATATAAATAATATATAAATACACTGTATACCTACTGCACTTACTGTACCTCCCTCTACTGTAATGTAACCTGTAAAGTGCTGAGTACATCTGTTAGTGCTATATAAATAAACTATACATACACTGTATACCTACTGCACTTACTGTACCTCCCTCGACTGTAATGTAACCTGTAAAGTGCTGAGTACACCTGTTAGCGCTATATAAATAAAATATACATACACTGTATACCTACTGCACTTACTGTATCTCCCTCTACTGTAATGTAACCTGTAAAGTGCTGAGTACACCTGTTAGTGCTATATAAATAAAATATACATACACTGTATACCTACTGTACTTACTGTACCTCCATCTACTGTAATGTAACCTGTAAAGTGCTGAGTACACCTGTTAGCGCTATATAAAAAATATACATACACTGTATACTTACTGCACTTACTGTACCTCCATCTACTGTAATGTAACCTGTAAAGTGCCGTGTACACCTGTTAGTGCTATATAAATAAAATATACATACACTGTATACCTACTGCACTTACCGTACCTCCCTCTACTGTAATGTAACCTGTAAAGTGCTGAGTACATCTGTTAGCGCTATGTAGATAAACTATACATACACTGTATACCTACTGCACTTACTGTACCTCCCTCTACTGTAATGTAGCCTGTAAAGTGCTGAATACATCTGTTAGCGCTATATAAATAAACTATACATACACTGTATACCTACTGCACTTACTGTACCTCCCTCTACTGTAATGTAACCTGTAAAGTGCTGAGTACACCTGTTAGCACTATATAAATAAAATATACATACACTGTATACCTACTGCACTTATTGTACCTCCCTCTACTGTAATGTAACCTGTAAAGTGCTGAGTACACCTGTTAGCGCTATATAAATAAAATATACATACACTGTATACCTACTTCACTTACTGTACCTCCCTCTACTGTAATGTAACCTGTAAAGTGCTGAGTACACCTGTTAGTGTTATATAAATAATATATACATACACTGTATACCTACTGCACTTACTGTACCTCCCACTACTGTAATGTAACCTGTAAAGTGCTGAGTACATCTGTTAGCGCTATATAAATAAACTATACATACACTGTATACCTACTGCACTTACTGTACCTCCCTCTACTGTAATGTAACCTGTAAAGTGCTGAGTACAACTGTTAGTGCTATATAAATAAAATATACATACACTGTATACCTACTGCACTTACTGTACCTCCCTTTACTGTAATGTAACCTGTAAAGTGCTGAGTACAACTGTTAGTGCTATATAAATAATATATACATACACTGTATACCTACTGCACCTACTGTACCTCCCTCTTCTGTAATGTAAACTGTAAAGTGAAGAGTACATCTGTTAGCGCTATATAAATAAACTATACATACACTGTATACCTACTGCACTTACTGTACCTCCCTCGACTGTAATGTAACCTGTAAAGTGCTGAGTACACCTGTTAGTGCTATATAAATAAAATATACATACACTGTATACCTACTGCACTTACTGTACCTCCCTCTACTGTAATGTAACCTGTAAAGTGCTGAGTACAACTGTTAGTGCTATATAAATAATATATACATACACTGTATACCTACTGCACCTACTGTACCTCCCTCTTCTGTAATGTAAACTGTAAAGTGAAGAGTACATCTGTTAGCGCTATATAAATAAACTATACATACACTGTATACCTACTGCACTTACTGTACCTCCCTCGACTGTAATGTAACCTGTAAAGTGCTGAGTACACCTGTTTGCGCTATATAAATAAAATATACATACACTGTATACCTACTGCACTTACTGTATCTCCCTCTACTGTAATGTAACCTGTAAAGTGCTGAGTATACCTGTTAGTGCTATATAAATAAAATATACATACACTGTATACCTACTGCACTTACTGTACCTCCCTCTACTGTAATGTAAACTGTAACATGCTGAGTACACCTGTTAGCGCTATATAAATAATATATACATACACTGTATACCTACTGCACTTACTGTACCTCCCTCTACTGTAATGCAACCTGTAAAGTGCTGAGTACATCTGTTAGCGCTATATAAATAAACTATACATACACTGTATACCTACTGCACTTACTGTACCTCCCTCGACTGTAATGTAACCTGTAAAGTGCTGAGTACACCTGTTAGTGCTATATAAATAAAATATACATACACTGTATACCTACTGCACTTACTGTATCTCCCTCTACTGTAATGTAACCTGTAAAGTGCTGAGTACACCTGTTAGTGCTATATAAATAAAATATACATACACTGTATACCTACTGTACTTACTGTACCTCCCTCTACTGTAATGTAACCTGTAAAGTGCTGAGTACACCTGTTAGCGCTATATAAAAAATATACATACACTGTATACTTACTGCACTTACTGTACCTCCATCTACTGTAATGTAACCTGTAAAGTGCCGTGTACACCTGTTAGTGCTATATAAATAAAATATACATACACTGTATACCTACTGCACTTACTTTACCTCCCTCTACTGTAATGTAGCCTGTAAAGTGCTGAATACATCTGTTAGCGCTATATAAATAAACTATACATACACTGTATACCTACTGCACTTACTGTACCTCCCTCTACTGTAATGTAACCTGTAAAGTGCTGAGTACACCTGTTAGCGCTATATAAATAAAATATACATACACTGTATACCTACTGCACTTATTGTACCTCCCTCTACTGTAATGTAACCTGTAAAGTGCTGAGTACACCTGTTAGCGCTATATAAATAAAATATACATACACTGTATACCTACTGCACTTATTGTACCTGTAACGGACCGTTTCAGCATATGAGGGGATAAAATGCGTTTAGGCGATAATCCCCTTTTCTGGATACAGGCACAGCTACTGCAGAACACCACACTCCCGATCTGGATACGAAATCACACTCCGAACTGGAACAGCTGAACAAGAAAAGCATACAATCGGCTTACACTCTTGGCAGTCAGCTTACAATCCAATCCCCCCCAAGAACGAGACGACACTTCATTTTGAGGGTTAAGCAGGAACTCAAGACTGGGACACCCAGTCTGGCTTTTATTACCAACAAGTACATACAGGACACTCCCAGGGGGAGGATGAAATTAACCAATCACATGGATGTACCTCCCACACATTTCCTCCCCTTAGATTAACACTTAACACAATTATACTGTACACCTTTTTCCCCAATTCCTGGATGTACCCCAAATACCTATGCTACACCTCCAGAACAGGTATCCCCTGATAGCCCTTATTCGGGGGGACAACATATGCAAGAATCAGCCCATTCGGATAAATGGTTCAGGAGTTATGGGACTTTAAAGTATTGACCGACCGCATGGGTAAAGTATCCGAAAACAGTTCCATGCATTTTGGCCCTGCGGTCGGTCACAAACAGGTGAATGAAACATACGAATTACTGGTGTTATAGAGACTAAGGGGAGTTCGTATGAATCCCCTAGTTCGTATGTTCCTTTCTACCGAACGGCGGGCCGTTCGGTAGTTTCCCCACGAAATCCTGGAAGTCTGGAGGTCTCAGCGGTGTTTGCCTAGTCGAGTGTCCGATTTCAGTTCCAGACACTCGACGGCAAAACACCGCTTTTCGGCAGTTAAAGATGGCCGCCGCCACGTGGTTGTTTCTTGAATGGCGGCCACCCAGAGGACACAGAACACATTACATGATTGCCAATTACCCGTTTGCAACATTGTTGCAAACGGTAATTGGAGGCACACTTAATCCTGGGTGGTCTGGTTGTTCGGTAGTTTCCTCAATACAATGAATGGAGTGATTCTACCGAACAATCAGATGAAGGCTGCATATATATATATAACCCAGGTTAACTGCATACATAAATACATATACAATATACAGGCAGTACAATAGAATATGCTTCACAGTCTTAAAGGGACAGTAGTCCCAAAATGTCCACCGCTGATTTTAAAGGGCCAGTAGCAGCAATATAAATTATACATGCCCAAATATAGTCTTTAAAGTGCAATATGTCCAGGGGCCATAGTCAGCGGGCAGGAGGCTAGCAGCCAGGCTTCTCCAGCCCACAGTGGCGAAGTTGGTTTCGCCACAATTCTCCCCTTTACCAATTAGACTAACAGGGTATCTGACCTCCTGCCGGTCCGTGCCCTGGTTAGTCCAGCAACCCACCCACAGAACAGAAGTAGTAGAGCAGCCCACCCATAATAAACAGTTACCACACCTGGGTGAGGGAAAATTTTGTCCAAGTTCAGGTGCCTCCCCACGGCTGGGTGAGAGACTGATAGGCTGCCTTGGTGGGTTGCTGAGGGGGCAGAGACCAGCGGTACTCTGTCCTGTTGCCAGCACTACCACGGGAGTAGTCTGGTGGGAGCCTGGCTGCTGGAAACCGACTGTCTCCCCTTTAGATATATCGCTCTGTGGCTGGGGGACAGGACCGACCGTCCCTACCCCTGGGGCTGTAAGTGCAGAGACTACGGTCCCATCTGCACCGATGTGGGGCTTAACATCTCCCCTTGGTGGGTTAGGCTGCCGCTGGAGAGAGGGTGTAACAAGCTCCTCTCTCTGGACGGTAAACTGCCGCTGGGGAGGGGGGTTAGCAGGCTCCTCTCCCTGCCACTCTCTCTGCTGGTGGAAAGGGGGACCAGCTGTCTCCCCTTTCATTCTCTTGTCCGGCTGCTGGGGTGCGAGACTGACTGTCTCTGCTCCCTGCAGGACACACTGCCGCTGGGGAGGATGGACGACACCATCAGCTCCCTGGGATAGGCACTGCCGCTGGGGAGGATGGACGACACCATCAGCTCCCTGGGGCACACACTGCCGCTGGGGAGGGAGGATGCTGCTCTCCTCTCCCTTCGCTTCACACTGCCTTCTTGGCATCTCACTTTGCTGCTGGGGGGCAGGAACAACAACCTCTGCCCCCTGTAACTCAGCCTGCCGCTGGGGAGGAAGGACGGCACCTTCGGCTCCCTGGGACACACACGGCTGCTGGGGAGGATGGACGACACCATCAGCTCCCTGGGGCACACATTGCCGCTGGGGAGGGAGGACGCTGCTCTCCTCTCCCTTCACTTCACACTGCCTTCTTGGCATATCACTTTGCTGCTGGGGGCAGGAACAACAACCTCTGCCCCCTGTAACTCAGCCTGCCGCTGGGGAGGAAGGACTGCACCTTCGGCTCCCTTGGACACACACGGCTGCTGGGGAGGATGGACGACACCATCAGCTCCCTGGGCCACACATTGCCGCTGGGGAGGGAGGTCTGCAAACCCCCTGGCCCACTCTGATTCCCGCGGCAAGTACTCTCGCACTGCTTTCTTCACCTGCTGTATTAGCTCCTCTGAGAGGTTGGGTCCGCATATAGCCAGCACCGCGGTGACCTCTCTGTCATACGCCTCTTGAGTGTAGCTGGGTGCCATGCTTGCTCTGCTGCAGTTGGTTCCTTGTAGATAGGGGCGCTGTACGGGTACTGGCGTTGCCCTCACTTTGTAATCCAGGAATGGTGTTGTCTGTAGCTGTCCCTCTGGTTGTAGGAACGATCCCGCCGCTTGCCACCAATTGTAACGGACCGTTTCAGCATATGAGGGGATAAAATGCGTTTAGGCGATAATCCCCTTTTCTGGATACAGGCACAGCTACTGCAGAACACCACACTCCCGATCTGGATACGAAATCACACTACGAACTGGAACAGCTGAACAAGAAAAGCATACAATCGGCTTACACTCTTGGCAGTCAGCTTACAATCCAATCCCCCCCAAGAACGAGACGACACTTCATTTTGAGGGTTAAGCAGGAACTCAAGACTGGGACACCCAGTCTGGCTTTTATTACCAACAAGTACATACAGGACACTCCCAGGGGGAGGATGAAATTAACCAATCACATGGATGTACCTCCCACACATTTCCTCCCCTTAGATTAACACTTAACACAATTATACTGTACACCTTTTTCCCCAATTCCTGGATGTACCCCAAATACCTATGCTACACCTCCAGAACAGGTATCCCCTGATAGCCCTTATTCAGGGGGACAACATATGCAAGAATCAGCCCATTCGGAAAAATGGTTCAGGAGTTATGGGACTTTAAAGTATTGACCGACCGCATGGGTAAAGTATCCGAAAACAGTTCCATGCATTTTGGCCCTGCGGTCGGTCACAAACAGGTGAATGAAACATACGAATTACTGGTGTTATAGAGACTAAGGGGAGTTCGTATGAATCCCCTAGTTCGTATGTTCCTTTCTACCGAACGGCGGGCCGTTCGGTAGTTTCCCCACGAAATCCTGGAAGTCTGGAGGTCTCAGCGGTGTTTGCCTAGTCGAGTGTCCGATTTCAGTTCCAGACACTCGACGGCAAAACAACGCTGTTCGGCAGTTAAAGATGGCCGCCGCCACGTGGTTTTTTCTTGAATGGCGGCCACCCAGAGGACACAGAACACATTACATGATTGCCAATTACCCGTTTGCAACATTGTTGCAAACGGTAATTGGAGGCACACTTAATCCTGGGTGGTCTGGTTGTTCGGTAGTTTCCTCAATACAATGAATGGAGTGATTCTACCGAACAATCAGATGAAGGCTGCATATATATATATAACCCAGGTTAACTGCATACATAAATACATATACAATATACAGGCAGTACAATAGAATATGCTTCACAGTCTTAAAGGGACAGTAGTCCCAAAATGTCCACCGCTGATTTTAAAGGGCCAGTAGCAGCAATATAAATTATACATGCCCAAATATAGTCTTTAAAGTGCAATATGTCCAGGGGCCATAGTCAGCGGGCAGGAGGCTAGCAGCCAGGCTTCTCCAGCCCACAGTGGCGAAGTTGGTTTCGCCACAGTACCTCCCTCTACTGTAATGTAACCTGTAAAGTGCTGAGTACACCTGTTAGTGCTATATAAATAATATATACATACACTGTATACCTACTGCACTTACTGTACCTCCCACTACTGTAATGTAACCTGTAAAGTGCTGAGTACATCTGTTAGCGCTATATAAATAAACTATACATACACTGTATACCTACTGCACTTACTGTACCTCCCTCTACTGTAATGTAACCTGTAAAGTGCTGAGTACAACTGTTAGTGCTATATAAATAATATATACATACACTGTATACCTACTGCACTTACTGTACCTCCCTCTACTGTAATGTAACCTGTAAAGTGCTGAGTACATCTGTTAGCGCTATATAAATAAACTATACATACACTGTATACCGACTGCACTTACTGTACCTCCCTCGACTGTAATGTAACCTGTAAAGTGCTGAGTACACCTGTTAGCGCTATATAAATAAAATATACATACACTGTATACCTACTGCACTTACTGTATCTCCCTCTACTGTAATGTAACCTGTAAAGTGCTGAGTACACCTGTTAGTGCTATATAAATAAAATATACATACACTGTATACCTACTGTACTTACTGTACCTCCCTCTACTGTAATGTAACCTGTAAAGTGCTGAGTACACCTGTTAGCGCTATATAAAAAATATACATACACTGTATACCTACTGCACTTACTGTACCTCCCTCTACTGTAATGTAACATGTAAAGTGCTGAGTACACCTATTAGTGCTATATAAATAAAATATACATACACTGCATTCCTACTGCACTTACTGTACCTCCCTCTACTGTAATGTAACCTGTAAAGTGCTGAGTACACCTGTTAGTGCTATATAAATAAAATATACATACACTGTATACCTACTGCACTTACTGTACCTCCCTCTACTGTAATGTAACCTGTAAAGTGCTGAGTACACCTGTTAGTGCTATATAAATAAAATATACATACACTGTATACCTACTTCACTTACTGTACCTCCCTCTACTGTAATGTAACCTGTAAAGTGCTGAGTACAACTGTTAGTGCTATATAAATAATATATACATACACTGTATACCTACTGCACTTACTGTACCTCCCTCTACTGTAATGTAACCTGTAAAGTGCTGAGTACATCTGTTAGCGCTATATAAATAAACTATACATACACTGTATACCTACTGCACTTACTGTACCTCCCTCGACTGTAATGTAACCTGTAAAGTGCTGAGTACACCTGTTAGTGCTATATAAATAAAATATACATACACTGTATACCTACTGCACTTACTGTACCTCCCTCTACTGTAATGTAAACTGTAACATGCTGAGTACACCTGTTAGCGCTATATAAATAATATATACATACACTGTATACCTACTGCACTTACTGTACCTCCCTCTACTGTAATGTAACCTGTAAAGTGCTGAGTACATCTGTTAGCGCTATATAAATAAACTATACATACACTGTATACCTACTGCACTTACTGTACCTCCCTCGACTGTAATGTAACCTGTAAAGTGCTGAGTACACCTGTTAGTGCTATATAAATAAAATATACATACACTGTATACCTACTGCACTTACTGTATCTCCCTCTACTGTAATGTAACCTGTAAAGTGCTGAGTACACCTGTTAGTGCTATATAAATAAAATATACATACACTGTATACCTACTGTACTTACTGTACCTCCCTCTACTGTAATGTAACCTGTAAAGTGCTGAGTACACCTGTTAGCGCTATATAAAAAATATACATACACTGTATACTTACTGCACTTACTGTACCTCCATCTACTGTAATGTAACCTGTAAAGTGCCGTGTACACCTGTTAGTGCTATATAAATAAAATATACATACACTGTATACCTACTGCACTTACTGTACCTCCCTCTACTGTAATGTAACCTGTAAAGTGCTGAGTACATCTGTTAGCGCTATATAGATAAACTATACATACACTGTATACCTACTGCACTTACTGTACCTCCCTCTACTGTAATGTAGCCTGTAAAGTGCTGAATACATCTGTTAGCGCTATATAAATAAACTATACATACACTGTATACCTACTGCACTTACTGTACCTCCCTCTACTGCAATGTAACCTGTAAAGTGCTGAGTACACCTGTTAGTGCTATATAAATAATATATACATACACTGTATACCTACTGCACTTACTGTACCTCCCACTACTGTAATGTAACCTGTAAAGTGCTGAGTACATCTGTTAGCGCTATATAAATAAACTATACATACACTGTATACCTACTGCACTTACTGTACCTCCCTCTACTGTAATGTAACCTGTAAAGTGCTGAGTACAACTGTTAGTGCTATATAAATAATATATACATACACTGTATACCTACTGCACTTACTGTACCTCCCTCTACTGTAATGTAACCTGTAAAGTGCTGAGTACATCTGTTAGCGCTATATAAATAAACTATACATACACTGTATACCGACTGCACTTACTGTACCTCCCTCGACTGTAATGTAACCTGTAAAGTGCTGAGTACACCTGTTAGTGCTATATAAATAAAATATACATACACTGTATACCTACTGTACTTACTGTACCTCCCTCTACTGTAATGTAACCTGTAAAGTGCTGAGTACACCTGTTAGCGCTATATAAAAAATATACATACACTGTATACCTACTGCACTTACTGTACCTCCCTCTACTGTAATGTAACCTGTACAGTGCTGAGTACACCTGTTAGTGCTATATAAATAAAATATACATACACTGTATACCTACTGCACTTACTGTACCTCCCTCTACTGTAATGTAACATGTAAAGTGCTGAGTACACCTATTAGTGCTATATAAATAAAATATACATACACTGCATTCCTACTGCACTTACTGTACCTCCCTCTACTGTAATGTAACCTGTAAAATGCTGAGTACACCTGTTAGTGCTATATAAATAAAATTTACATACACTGTATACCTACTTCACTTACTGTACCTCCCTCTACTGTAATATAACCTGTAAAGTGCTGAGTACAACTGTTAGCGCTATATAAATAAACTATACATACACTGTATACCTACTGCACTTACTGTACCTCCCTCGACTGTAATGTAACCTGTAAAGTGCTGAGTACACCTGTTAGTGCTATATAAATAAAATATACATACACTGTGTGGCGGTACCAGCCTTGCCACTGGGCATTGGAGAAGACTGATTGCCAGCCTCCTGCCATGTGACTATGGCCCCTGAGATGTATTGCCTGCTCTCCTGTACTGCTGAGGATTGCTACCCCTTAGGTGGATTTGGCTATGGAGCTTGTGTAATGCCCTCTGTTGGTAGCAACAGTAATATGCACTACCTGAATAGCAAGACTGGTAATTTGCATATTCGGGTAGATTTGCATATCGCTAATTCTGCATGCAGGAGAGACATTTGTGTTAATTATGGTCTTCCCCACCTATTTATAAATATGTAATTATGTTAAAATAAGTCACTGAATGTTGCCTGCTATGATTTGACTGTTTGTAATTTTATTGAGTTTTCACAGCAATGTTAATGTAATGACCAAATGGGCTAGTCCCAAGTAAAATAAAGATTTTGTCAGTTCTACTTCATCCTCAATTTGGAGTCCTGTCTCTTATTGGGGGAATCTGCTACAAGGGATTGCTATGCTCTGCATATTCCCTTGCTATAATCACTCCTAAGCTCTTTTAAGAGCTCGTTCCTGCTTCGCTCTGGAAGGAAGAGAGGTTCGTCCTGCGGTGGTTGTGTTGTCGGCTAGAGTGCTTGGAATCCTCAAGAAGCGCTAGGAGCATCCATCAACGGAGGTACCCAGTCGGGGTGCCAGGTGATCCGTTACACACTGTATACCTACTGCACTTACTGTACCTCCCTCTACTGTAATGTAACCTGTAAAGTGCTGAGTACAACTGTTAGTGCTATATAAATAATATATACATACACTGTATACCTACTGCACCTACTGTACCTCCCTCTTCTGTAATGTAACCTGTAAAGTGAAGAGTACATCTGTTAGCGCTATATAAATAAACTATACATACACTGTATACCTACTGCACTTACTGTACCTCCCTCGACTGTAATGTAACCTGTAAAGTGCTTAGTACACCTGTTTGCGCTATATAAATAAAATATACATACACTGTATACCTACTGCACTTACTGTATCTCCCTCTACTGTAATGTAACCTGTAAAGTGCTGAGTATACCTGTTAGTGCTATATAAATAAAATATACATACACTGTATACCTACTGCACTTACTGTACCTCCCTCTACTGTAATCTAAAATGTAACTTGCTGAGTACACCTGTTAGCGCTATATAAATAATATATACATACACTGTATACCTACTGCACTTACTGTACCTCCCTCTACTGTAATGTAACCTGTAAAGTGCTGAGTACATCTGTTAGCGCTATATAAATAAACTATACATACACTGTATACCTACTGCACTTACTGTACCTCCCTCGACTGTAATGTAACCTGTAAAGTGCTGAGTACACCTGTTAGTGCTATATAAATAAAATATACATACACTGTATACCTACTGCACTTACTGTACCTCCCTCTACTGTAATGTAACCTGTAAAGTGCTGAGTACAACTGTTAGTGCTATATAAATAATATATACATACACTGTATACCTACTGCACTTACTGTACCTCCCTCTTCTGTAATGTAACCTGTAAAGTGAAGAGTACATCTGTTAGCGCTATATAAATAAACTATACATACACTGTATACCTACTGCACTTACTGTACCTCCCTCGACTGTAATGTAACCTGTAAAGTGCTGAGTACACCTGTTTGCGCTATATAAATAAAATATACATACACTGTATACCTACTGCACTTACTGTATCTCCCTCTACTGTAATGTAACCTGTAAAGTGCTGAGTATACCTGTTAGTGCTATATAAATAAAATATACATACACTGTATACCTACTGTACTTACTGTACCTCCCTCTACTGTAATGTAACCTGTAAAGTGCTGAGTACACCTGTTAGCGCTATATAAAAAATATACATACACTGTATACCTACTGCACTTACTGTACCTCCCTCTACTGTAATGTAACCTGTAAAGTGCTGAGTACAACTGTTAGTGCTATATAAATAATATATACATACATTGTATACCTACTGCACTTACTGTACCTCCCTCTACTGTAATGTAACCTGTAAAGTGCTGAGTACACCTGTTAGTGCTATATAAATAATATATACATACACTGTATACCTACTGCACTTACTGTACCTCCCTCTACTGTAATGTAACCTGTAAAGTGCTGAGTACATCTGTTAGCGCTATATAGATAAACTATACATACACTGTATACCTACTGCACTTACTGTACCTCCCTCTACTGTAATGTAGCCTGTAAAGTGCTGAATACATCTGTTAGCGCTATATAAATAAACTATACATACACTGTATACCTACTGCACTTACTTTACCTCCCTCTACTGTAATGTAACCTGTAAAGTGCTGAGTACACCTGTTAGCGCTATATAAATAAAATATACATACACTGTATACCTACTGCACTTATTGTACCTCCCTCTACTGTAATGTAACCTGTAAAGTGCTGAGTACACCTGTTAGCGCTATATAAATAAAATATACATACACTGTATACCTACTGCACTTATTGTACCTCCCTCTACTGTAATGTAACCTGTAAAGTGCTGAGTACACCTGTTAGTGCTATATAAATAATATATACATACACTGTATACCTACTTCACTTACTGTACCTCCCACTACTGTAATGTAACCTGTAAAGTGCTGAGTACACCTGTTAGCGCTATATAAATAAAATATACATACACTGTATACCTACTGCACTTATTGTACCTCCCTCTACTGTAATGTAACCTGTAAAGTGCTGAGTACACCTGTTAGCGCTATATAAATAAAATATACATACACTGTATACCTACTGCACTTATTGTACCTCCCTCTACTGTAATGTAACCTGTAAAGTGCTGAGTACACCTGTTAGCGCTATATAAATAAAATATACATACACTGTATACCTACTGCACTTATTGTACCTCCCTCTACTGTAATGTAACCTGTAAAGTGCTGAGTACACCTGTTAGTGCTATATAAATAATATATACATACACTGTATACCTACTGCACTTACTGTACCTCCCTCTACTGTAATGTAACCTGTAAAGTGCTGAGTACACCTGTTAGTGCTATATAAATAATATATACATACACTGTATACCTACTGCACTTACTGTACCTCCCACTACTGTAATGTAACCTGTAAAGTGCTGAGTACATCTGTTAGCGCTATATAAATAAACTATACATACACTGTATACCTACTGCACTTACTGTACCTCCCTCTACTGTAATGTAACCTGTAAAGTGCTGAGTACATCTGTTAGCGCTATATAAATAAACTATACATACACTGTATACCTACTGCACTTACTGTACCTCCCTCTACTGTAATGTAACCTGTAAAGTGCTGAGTACATCTGTTAGCGCTATATAAATAAACTATACATACACTGTATACCTACTGCACTTACTGTACCTCCCTCTACTGTAATGTAACCTGTAAAGTGCTGAATACATCTGTTAGCGCTATATAAATAAACTATACATACACTGTATACCTACTGCACTTACTTTACCTCCCTCTACTGTAATGTAACCTGTAAAGTGCTGAGTACACCTGTTAGCGCTATATAAATAAAATATACATACACTGTATACCTACTGCACTTATTGTACCTCCCTCTACTGTAATGTAACCTGTAAAGTGCTGAGTACACCTGTTAGCGCTATATAAATAAAATATACATACACTGTATACCTACTGCACTTATTGTACCTCCCTCTACTGTAATGTAACCTGTAAAGTGCTGAGTACACCTGTTAGTGCTATATAAATAATATATACATACACTGTATACCTACTGCACTTACTGTACCTCCCACTACTGTAATGTAACCTGTAAAGTGCTGAGTACAACTGTTAGTGCTATATAAATAATATATACATACACTGTATACCTACTGCACTTACTGTACCTCCCTCTACTGTAATGTAACCTGTAAAGTGCTGAGTACATCTGTTAGCGCTATATAAATAAACTATACATACACTGTATACCTACTGCACTTACTGTACCTCCCTCGACTGTAATGTAACCTGTAAAGTGCTGAATACACCTGTTATTATTATTATTATTATTATTATTATTATTATTATTGTCATTTATATAGCGC